>NC_056727.1:532222464-532522464 GCF_019279795.1 Protopterus annectens | reverse complement strand
GTTTTGCCTAAAAGTTAAACTACAGGCTAATACACTCAAGTGTACTAGCTTTTGATAGCATTTAGTCGAAAATCATAGCATTTATTGTGTTTTCTGCTTTTCTGTAAACAAACTTGAAAAAACAAAAAAAATATCCTTGTTTTCCATACTTTCCTAACTAGTGTTCCAGAGACCAGATTTTGCTGATCCCTGGGCTTTGTCTTGGTTCCTGTGTTTCTCCATTTTCCTTGTTTGGTCAGGGGGAAGTTTCTTTACTCACCAGTGAGAGTGGGGAGTACTGAGCTGCCTGTTTGTCCTTAGAGGAGTGGTTTAAGGCAGTAACTTGTAGTCTATTGGCCATTTTGGGTCATTTCCTGTCTTTTCCAGCCCCCTGCTATAAAGCGCGTTTTAGCCCGCTTTAGCGCGAATTAGCGCTACGTAGTGCAGAGTTGCCACTGTTGCACACTAGGGCAGCGCCGGTTAAGCAGGTTTAAACTATTCAGGCTACCTAAAGTCCACTCTTCAAATTTTCCCTTAAAACTACCTTCCTCGAACTATACTACTGATCTAATCAGCGTATCCTATAACTAAAAAGATCATCTCTACTTGACTCCAAGTAGACTATTCTCTATCTGTTAAACCTAGCACTTGCTCCTACAGTACTTATTACCTTGATACGGCACTCTTATAGATAGCACCCCAAAAAGGCAAACCCCCATTTCTCGGTCACCCACGTCCCCCGGAATCTCTTTTAAAGTTTTTTTGTCTAGTCCTTCTAGCATGTCGAGGGATCAGTTGCTAGTGTCCTCTCCTGCTCAGCTGGTGAACCTGGGAATATTGAGGCAATGTTACAATTGCCTCATGTACACAGACAACCCTCTCCTCCTCCCACAAAACACAAATACATGCGAGAGATGCAACTATACGGCCAAACTGGAGGCTGAGCTCTCTCAACATAGGACTGGCAAGACCAGTCAGGAGGAGAAGGTTACCACACACACTATAGACCCAGTCTCACATAGTACCATCACAACCTCAAATCATACACATAAACACACAAAGACATACTCGAGGCTCTGATCAAAAATCTACCAAAACAGCAGAGGCCACCAAAGCAGACACCCAAACAACCACCACTTCAGAACACAACACCTGCAACACATAGACCTCACAGTCAGAGTGTCAAACAGTCACAGCCCTTAAGGCCAAACACAATGCCAGACACACTAGTCATTGGTGACTCCATAGTCAGACACACTGACGTCCCGCTCACCAGACTGAGTAAGGAGAAGGTCACAGTAAGCTGCCTGTCGGGCGCTAGAATCCGCCACATAATGCAAGCACTCAGGTCTCTCAACAGCAGGTACAAATACGACTCAGTCATTGTCCACGCTGGTGTAAACGACCTGAGACGTACCTCCTTGGACTACATGAAAAGAGACATTGAGGAGCTCTCTGATTATGTAGCCCAGGCAGGTATGACCCTGACCTTGAGCAGTATCCTACCTTCACCAAGAATGATGCCACAATACAGAGATAAGATGATCAGCTTTAACAATTGGCTTAAACTCTGGTGTCATTCAAAGGGGATCCAATGTCTGTCTGCCTGGGAAGACATGCTGGACAAGCCACGCTGCTTCACAAGGGACGGCTTGCACCTGTCACCACTGGGATTCCGGATATTGGCAAAGGCTCTTGCCACCCCATAGTGCCTTTTTAGGCAAGGCTCAAATTCTAAACCTACCACCCTAGAACACAAAAAAGGAAAAAAACTAAGGGTAATGCTGCTCAATGCCAGAAGTCTAAATCTCAAAATGCACGCACTCGAGGCCCTTCTCAGTATGGAGAACATCGATGTCTGTGCTGTGACAGAAACCTGGTTCAAGGCTCCTGAGAGCACCCCAGCACTATCAGGTTTTACCTCATATCATGCGTTCCGGCCCCAAAATCCGGACAATACCAAGAAAGGAGGGGGGGGGTATCCATATTCATCAAGGACACCCACACCTCAAGACTGGTGGCAACGCACGATGCATCGGAGACCATCCAGGTGCAATTAACCATAGGCAACCATAGGTAAGACTGCTCTGCAAATTGTAGCATGTTACAGGCCACCCTCACAAACTCAGGAACCTCACATGGCCTTCCTGAAAACACTAGAGGGGATAAATGTATCACCAAACACCATCATACTAGGTGACTTCAATTACCCTAATATAGACTGGGAACACTACTCAAGCCCAAACACCCTAGCCCAAAAGTTCCTGGAATTCATAAACTCAAATGCCATGGAACAACTAGTCACCATCCCCACAAGAGGAGAAAACATACTTGATTTCATCATCATGAACATGGGAGCACAATGTTCAACACCGGAAGTATACCCCTCACTGGTGAGATCAGATCACAAACTAATCTCGCTGGAGGTCCTCATCCCACCCCCACCTGAAATAAAAAAGACCACAGTAAAGAACTTCTCGAAAGCCGACTTCACACTTCTAAAGACTAGTGTGGTCTCCTTTAAGGCCCCGAGCCGGCGGAAAACAGTACTCAAGCCGCTGAATCACTTACAAATGCCTTCTACCAGCACCTGCAGGACTGCATGGATAAGGCAATCCCAAGCAAAACAAAGACTCTTTGTACCAAAGGCAAGCGTCCAGTCTGGTGGACCCCAGCCATAAACAAACTCTACAACAAAAGGAGGAAGTTACTACAAGATAGAGCAAAATCCTTAAAAGGTAAGACACCCTTGATCACTATAAGTAAAAAACTAAGAGCTCTCATAAAATCATCCAAAGCAAATTTTGAGAGAAAAATAGCTAAAGACTCAAAAGACAATCATAAGGCCTTTTTTTGCTATGTTAGAAACCTGGGAGGAAACTCCCAGATATGCTCAGAACTAGTTCAAAATGATGTGAAGATTACTGATCCTACAGACATTGCCAACATACTGGCTGACAGGTTCAGTGCAAACTTCTCCCCCCAAAAGGAGAGATATCTATACCAAGCGATTGCAGCCCCCCCAAACATCTCCAACGCCCAAGTGAGAACTGCTTTCTCCAAAGCAAAAAACACAGCATCCATGGGACCTGATGGTGTCCCCGGCTGTGTGCTCCACGAACTCAACGAGGAATTAAACCCACAGCTAGGACAGCTGTTTAATCATAGTCTTACCTCTGGATACGTACCCAGGGAGTGGCACACTGCAACTGTGGTCCCACTTCACAAAGGCAGTGCCTCCACCGACCCTGGAAATTACCGGCCCATTAGCTTGACAAGCCTTATCTTGCAAAGCCATGGAGAGGATCATAATGGACCTCATAAATAAAGACATAGGGAATTTGCAGACTTTGGATCCATCCCAGTTTGGCTTTGTCAAAGGCAGATCATGCCTTCTAAACTTGGTTGACTTTTTCGAAACAGTCACCAAAGCCATTGATGAGGGAAAGGCAGTCCATACAGCCTACCTCGATCTGGCGAAGGCCTTCGATACAATACCCCACTCGGGTATCATTGAAAAACTCATCAGCTTAAATGTTAACCCATACATCACAAGATGGGTTGCAAACTGGCTGAGTGAAAGAACCCACAGGGTCAGAGTTGCTGGCGCCATGTCAGACTCAAAGCCTGTCACAAGTGGTGTACCACAGGGCTCAGTCCTGGGCCCACTCTTGTTTGGCATCTACTTTTCTGAAGTACAAGCAAACACAGGAGGGTTATGGCTGACAAAGTTTGCAGATGACTGCAAACTGGGCACCATAGTAGAAAACAAATCTGACACAGATATCCTTCAGAAGGGTCTCACAGAAACGGATAACTGGTGCCAGAGCCATGGCCTAAAGTTAAATGCCAAAAAATGCATAGTCATACCCTTCAGGAAAAACAAGGTTACCCCTAGCTACCAAATAGGTGGCAATCCACTGAGCACAGAAGCAGTTATCAGGGACCTGGGGACCCAGGTTGATAGTAGTCTGTCATTCGACACCCATGTAGCTAAAGTAGTTAGGAAGACCTTCTACATTGCCCACCTTATCATGAAGGGATTCTCATCTAGATCAAGGGAGGTCATAGTCTCCCTATACTCATCCCTCATCAGACCAATGATTGAGTACAATGCCCCATTCGGAATGTATCTGACCCGACACTTGCAGCAGCTGGAGAGGCCACAAAAGTTCCTCACCAAAAGGATAAAGGGTCTCAAACATCTGTCCTATGCTGCCCGACTGAAAGAACTCCAGCTCTATTCAGTCGCTTATCGCTTGCTCAGAGGTGACCTTTGCCTAACATACAAGGCCATGTCAAACCCAGATTTGATGAATATGCTTCACCTCAAAAAATCTAGATCCGTCGGAGCCACAAGGGCGGAGACTTAAACCTCAACACGGCTATTAATAGGACGTGCTGGAGGGATAGATTCATCACCCAAAGACTCCCTATGCTGTGGAACAAAATCCCGGTATATGTGAGGCAGAGCACCTCGCTGGCCTTGTTCAAGAGAAATCTTGACCAATGGATGGGAGATCGCAGATATACCCCAGGGATTACCTCACTGTCACTGCTCGACAGAGGCACAGCAAAATAATGGGCATAGTTCCCCATACTAAAGGGGTGGCGTAAGCCACAAAACTATGGGCTAGGCTTGTAAATGCCCTCGGGCAGATAGCCTAGTATGAACCTATGAACAAATTCTGGAATGAACTCCAAGGGACCCTCCCACAAAATAAAAATGTCATCCAGGTATTGTAAATATATTTTACAAAATTTGAAAAATTCTGATTTAAACGCGTACCTTCTCCCATGAGAGTAATACCAAGTTGGCATATGAAGAGGCACAGACTACTCCCATGGTGAATCCATTGACTTGTTTAAACACATTCTGAAAAAGACCCATTGTACCAGGGATGAAACCACTAAATTATTTTATAGTGTGGAATTTTTTGTCTTGTTTGATTTGGCCTTTGTCTCAATAAAGTGGTGGTAGTGTGCTCCCAGTTGCCTATTTATTTGATTTGGTGCCCTTTTGATTCCAAAAGATGTAATGTTTTATCCAAGTAGTTAAAAAAGTTCATTATATGTCTCCCTCAAACTTTTCAGGTATACCATAAATTTTAATGTTACTTCATCTCAGTCTATTTTCTAATTCATCAAGTTTTTCTATGAGACAGTTATATTGATTTAAAATAAATTCAGTCTGAGACTCACCTTCAGTTATTCTTCCTTCATGATCATGTAAAGTTTCTTCCATACTGCTGATTAATGTACTTTGTTGTCTCATAAGCATTTCTAGATGTCCCATATTCTTTCTGGTCTCTTCTTTGAAGCTTTCTAATTTCGTATCCAATTTGTCTGTTTTAAGTAATACATCCTGCATACTAGATATTAGTGGCTGCATGTCTTTTTTAACCCAAGAATCCTGAGTACCATTTCTTGAGTGGCTCATGCTGAAGTCTCTTCTCCCTTAACCAACCATTTGAAATTCTGACAGAACAATTACAGCTTTTGAAGAACTTGAAACTATAAATCTTTTCACTATTAGTAATAAAATTAATAAGTATCTCCAAATTTAAATTTTTTGATTATATTTTCTGTCAGAGAAAATTTTTTGGTAACAGAGCTTTCACCTTAGTTGCTGCCCTCATTTAGCTATCTTGGTCTCTCCCCTGTACTCGGCATTTCTTAATATAATTATATATCCTTTCCTTTTTCTCTATACCTGTGAGACCATTCACTTTCCAAGATAATATGGAAAGTGTCGCCATTATGGTAGGAAATCATTATTCCCACCTATTATATACGGCAGCATTTTTTTAAATGTCTTTCCAGCTTTTCTGGCAAATGCACTCATTCTTGTTTGGCAGGTTGATACTTTATATAGTAAACTTTCAGTTAACTAGAACTCAAGCAACCAGAACTCTCAAGCAACCAGAAAAATATCAAAGAAATACAGTATGGTATGAACAATTCAGTTTTTCATGTGTTCCACTTTCTGTTTTCCCCACACAGAAACATACCTTACGTTTTTAGAGTTTTAGAGTTTTAAAAAGGAAGATACAAATAAATTTCCTCTCTCCCCTACCTAAGAACAAGTCAAACCAAGCAAGTCAAATCAGTAAAATGTCAACACTCACTCCATACTCAGTCAGTTTGCATCAGATCGCACATTCTCTCTCTGATCTCTCTCTCACACACACACACACACACACACACACACACACACACACACACACACACACACACACACACACTCTTCAGACTTCATACATGCATTCACTCACTCTTTCTCTCTCCAATCTCTCAAACACACACTGTTCAGCTTTCATACATCTCTCTGATCTCTCAAACACAGTTGCTTCTGCTTTCATCTACGCATTCAGGTTCCCTCTCTCTCTCTCTCTCTATTCAATCCATTCAATTCCAGTCCACTCAGTGTGCCACTGAAAACCGTTCTTCGTGCCACACCTTCTAGCAGAAATATATGTTTAAAATATTATTTCAGCCAGGCTTTTAATTATTGTACTTCAATATTAAAATCAAATCAATACAGTGTTCATAGTATGGTATGGTACAGTATAGGGTACAGTTTTTGTCAGGTCTATTTTTAATAGTAACTCTCAAGCAACCAGAAACTACACTTATCCAGCATCTACCAATCCTCTTGAGTGCCGGTTAACTGAGAGTTTACTGTATAGCTTTTTTCTTATCACCAATACTGGATCCTATGTCACATTTTACAAGACATTTATTTTAAATAAAAACTCTCAAACAAATCATAAACTCCCTCAAGAACTTGTTAGCTTAATACAAACACATTTAACTATGTACATTGTCAAATAATGAAGGTTAACCCTTCTAATAGGAACATTTGTGCCAAATAGACAGCTGCAAACACATGCCCTAAATAACCTGAAATTGATGTTGTCCATGCTAAGAATTCCACAGTGCTCCAGATTCTTCTGCTCAACTCCTGTGCTTTTTTTGTGTCTGAAGCATTTTCCTTTGGAACAGTGGAAAATGTTTTGCTGGCAAAGTCTCTCTGTGTTCTTTATTATCAGAAGAATGAGAAGTAGAGTCCCCTTCTGCTTGATGGCTCATTTTTTTGTTGAACAATTTTTTTGCATTTGCTCATTAACCAGTTTTGCATCAAAACATGACTTTGATCCTCCAGAAAAAAATATTCTGAAGACAGCTGAATGCAGTAGCTTGAATCCCATACCTGCCTCTTAACATTCCATGATTACTTGAATACATTTGCTTCTCTTTTGCTTAGTGTACAGTAAATAGTAATTTTTCCCAAACTCTTCTGTCTCCAACTTTTAATAATTTGCCCTTTTGCCACAGTTTTGTCAGGATCAACTCTTTCTGCTGGTAGGTTTGCATCTTCACTAATAAAGTCTTGGCTGCTCTCTCGTGGATAGATTTGGAGCAGACACAAGGTGCTCATTTTCAATTAACAATTCTTTCTGGAATGCCAGTCTTGTTGCTTATTTGTGCCTTAATAAAGTTAATATAGTCTGTTCCTTCTAGTTTCTGTGGTACAGCAGAACATCTCAGATTTTTTGCCCTACATGCTCTGTCCTCTAATTCTATCATTTTTTGAAATATCTCTTCTTGAGCAGTCTCATAAGCAACCAGCCTTTTCTTCATTTCAACCTCTGATTTTTGCAGTTTTATCAGCTCATCTGACTACTTGTTTAAAGCTTCTTCTATTTTTCCATCCTTTTGTTTTTGACTTGATATATTCCTTCAGTGTTTCTTTTAGTTTAATCAGCTTTGAGCACATTTAACTTATTTGTTTCCTCTAGATTACAGGAAGCCAGTTCTTGCACCAAAGGTGGAGCTTGAACTGCATTTTGCTGAACAGCTGCAGGTTTTTTCCCAGTCAGTGTTTTCGCCAGTTGATTTTCTTTCAGGATCTCCTCACTTTCTTCTTTGCAGGCACCCCGGCAGTATACTTACTAGTCAGGAACTGAATTTTACTCAAGCTGATAATATCACTGGCTGTTGTTTCTCAGTTTCTCTTGTCACACTGGGAGAGCTGAAGCTAAGTTGTGGATATGTGTGCAGCTATCTTGGAAGCCCCAATAAATTGGACTTTCAATCAAATGATCATTCAGTGAAAAGGGTTTTCAATCATTTAAACACACTAGATTTCTCAGTGAATGAAATGGACAAGTAACCAAGCAATTGTTAATGAATCCTCATACCTCATCTTACTATATAAACAACACACCACTACCAAACAAAAATATAGTCAGGTACATAGTTACATGGGTTGATAGCTCCCTCTCCTTTAATCGTTGTGTAACAATGGTTGTCATGAAATCTTTTTATTTACTGTAGCTAACTGCCAAAGGAATATCAAGCCAATTACTGATTACAATGCCCCTTTGGAATGCATCTTACTAAACATATCAAACCATTAGAAAGACCACAAAGGTTCCTAACCATAAAGATCACAGACCTAAAGTCTCTGAGCTACCAAAACATCCTGAAAGCCGTATCCCTTTATTCATGGTCTGGCAGACTTTTAAGGGGAGAGCTCTGTTTCTCTTATAGGACCATTAGAGATCCAGCTGTCTTGAACTTCCAATTTTCAAGTTCAATATGTTTACCAATACTTGAACCAGGGATCTAAATCTTCAGCAACAAATAAATAAAATACAAGATGGGCAGGTTTATAAACCAGTGCCTCCCAGACCTCTGGATAAACTTTCCTTCAAGTTAAATAAACGGAATTCACTATCTTCCTTTAAACAAAAAAGTAAATGGCTGGATGGGTATCCACACAATTACTGCAGGATTGACTAGTTATGGCCCTCCTGGAGAAAGGATGTGACCTGAGAAAGGGTGCTGTTGGGTTTGAATGGTCATTGAATGGTCATAAAACTCAGTGACCTTGGAATAGCTATGAATATATATATATATATATATATATATATATATATATATATATATATATATATATATATATATGTATGTACACATTTTGCATGCAGTGAAACTGATCTATCTCTTCAAAGTCCTCTCCTACTCAGGTGTTGGTCATAACAAAGTAACAACAACATAAACTCCATCTCAGTGTATATGTATTATATATATTGTCATTTTTACAGTTCCTTTTACTGCTTTACATTTTGTTAATATAAGCTTTTTTGCTTTGTATTTATACAGTTGTAGGTTCAGAATGGGACACAAAAACATTCAAAAAAGCATCTACCAACCTAGTTAACAAACATATAGGTAATTAATTAAAAATAAAATATAATTGTACAATGCCTATAACCTTTTTGTTTCTTTCTTTAAGGGAGACAGTGGAGGACCACTGGCATGCCAAGACAGGAAAACAAAGGTCTGGATTCTTGCAGGAGCAGTCAGCTTTGGTAGTCATCAATGTACAGGTGCAACTGTTTTTACCAGAATTTCCAACTACATCAACTGGGTTAAACACAAAACAGCTGAGTCAGGAAGACCTTTCATCCCCGTTGTCAGTAAAGAAACACAAGTGAATAATGTAGCACCTGTTTATGTGCCAAAGGTTGAGACCATTCCACAAGCAGTCCCAGTCCCAAGACCCTACACCTTTGTGCCACCTAATTCTGGCCAGTTACGGAGTTTATCCAATGCAGGTAACCTAACATCTGGCAGCCTGATTTTTGTTTCATGGTTATTAGTTTCCTACTACATCAGCATGGTTTCATATTACTTCAGTATGAGTTAAAAAATCAAGAACTGTCTACAGACACTTAATAAAATGATTTACACAGTATTTCCACAGTTTTTAAGAGCAAGTTTTAATTAAGTATATTTCATTTGCTTTATGTAAACTGATAAAATTCTTACCTAATAATGGTGAAAGAAAACATGGCCAACTTTGTCTTTCATTGTTTTCCCATGCTTGAGTGCAGTCGGTCATGGTGTTGAAACAATACTACTGGCCACTATAACATTTAATAACCAGAGTAACATAATCGCAGACTAGTCAGTGTTAGCAATGTTAAAATATTTATCAAAGCCAAATGTCATGTTCACTATTGAAACAGACATTCTTCCATATAATAAGTGAACAACAATGTATAGAGGTTATTATGGGATGCTTAATATGCAAATTTTAACAGACGCTTATGGGCTAGCTATTAATGGTGTGCTCCATCAGCCTAGATGTGAGTAATAAAATTACAAGAATGTAGAGCTCTGAATTATGTGTGTGTATGTGTGTGTGTGTGTATACAGACATAATTTTCACCCAAAAATGGCTATATGGACATGAATTTACATACTTTGAAAATATATATGAGTAGTTTGGGTTTTCTTTGCTTAAGTTATTCAGGCTTCCAACTTTTACCTCTGTGATAAATTAGTGCAGACTCATTGACCTATTTTGCTTGTTATCTCTGTTTTTGTTTTGAAGTACAGAATGTTATACGTTACCTGAGGTAAGATTGATAAATATAATTGGTTTTCCTTTCCCTTTCTTTTGAAATTAGGTTGCAAGGCCCCAGTAATGTTCTACTAACACCTATTCTTTCTCACTCCCTGGAGAGGGGCAGGTTACAGATGTTCCAGCCCTCATCTCAGAGTGAGCGAATCCTTTTTTAGTTATTTCCTTCTACTTTCCATTCCCCTCAGGAAGGTATGTAATTGGCCCAAAGAGCAGACCTTAAATGCAGCTCACTTCCGTATTTAGAATCATGCCTCACTCATTCTGTATAGACTGCAGGATCACCTTCAGCGATGTCTGCTATATCCATCAGGTGTTCTAGCATTCATGTTTTATAGACATTTTACCCTCATCTTAGAGGAAGTATAAGGTCACTTGTCCCTCATTCCTTCCCTCCCCCGGCCAGTCCCCAGTACCTATTTACTATCTTACCCATGGTCACTGCTTTTTTCTTGTGACTACCTCACTCTAGTGCCACTGGGCCAACCGCAAATACGTATTTTGCTCTCTGAATGCAGTTTTTCCAACACGTCATAAGTGCATTACTTGCAACATCTGAGGCATAGTTACATCATAAGATTCAATCATTTAACAGTGAGGGTAAACCCAAGTAGTTTGCCTAATGAACAAATATGAAGTTGGACAGCAAATAAGGTGGATTTCAATGGCAATGTAACAAAGGTGCATACTGTGTAATGTAACAGCTACATTTATGGCAGATTGTGGGCGCACGTGGTGGTGCAGTGGTTAGCATTGTCACCTCACAGCAAGAGGTTCTCCAGTTCAGTTCTCAACTTTGGTGTCTTCTGTGTGGAGTCTTCATGTCCTCCCTGCGGTTGTGTGGGTTTTCTTTGGGTGCTTCTGTTTTCTCTCATACTCCAAAGACATGCAGCAGTTGGATTGGACTCTATAAATTGGCCCTAGGAGCAAGTGTGTGTACAAGTGAGTGGTACAGATGAACTATTGTGTCAGGGCTAGCCACCCAGTGGTGTAAACCTTGGCTCGGGATTATTCTCACTGTTGAAGTGACACCCCAACCCCATGTGCAAGAACAGGAAAAGGGGTTGAGGATGGATGGATGGATTGATCAGTCTTGTTGCCTACGGGTTTTATTTCTGACATTATACTGTCAGACGAGTTGTATATCCTATGGGTAAAAAAAAATACTTATATGGTCATACACCAGTGAGGATTTAGCCTAGGTCATGCCCATAACTTAGAAAAATAAAGCAAAGAGGTATGCATTATTAAATACATATACAAAAGATAACCACCTAGAGATGTTCAGCATTGATTCACTGTTACAGCAGCCTAAGCTATTTGCATTATATCCTGCCAAGGATATGACCAACAGACAAGCTTTTCAAAGGTTAAGGGTGCATTCCATGTGCTCTAACTGCCAGGAACTTAAAGCAGAACTCCATATAAAATGCAGTTAGAGCACTAAAAATCTTCAGAGCTTCCTTGCTGTTAAAGTGCATTGCATCTGCATGCTTCCCAGAGCTGACCGTCAACTAGCTTTTCTTCAAGGCTGAGCAGATAAGTTCCCTTCAGAAAAAAACTTCCATTAAATTATTTTTCTGAAGAAAAAACTGTCTATCTTTGCGAAAACATATTTATTTTTAGCTAGGAAATGTCAGTTTTTGGACTGTCTTTACTTCAAAGGGATGCGTTTTTCAGTTGAAAATACTTGTGTGAAAAAACTGTGTGCATTTTTTTTTTTATTTTAAAATGTTTTGACTCCATCAGATCTCATAATTACTGGCCTGGCCTTCCATGTTCTACGATCATGTAAGGTCTACCACCTATTATCCTCCCATCCCATTAACTGTTGAAACAAACCTACCACCCAACACTCCAACCTGTGAGAGATGCACTTATATAGCCAAAACTGGAAGCAAAGATTGCTTCACCTAAGACTGGACTAGACAGTCAAGAGGAGAAGGTAAACACTTGCACCACACCACACTCATCATCCCTCAAAACCTACACCACCAAAACACACACATATAAACACAAAATACACACCTACATTCGTGGAGGCTCTCAATAAAAATCTACCCAAGCAACAGGGACCTCCAGTGCAATAACGCAAGCAACATCCACCCCCCCCCAACACAACCCAAATGACACATAGCCCACAAACTCAGTGTGCCACTCAACCACAGCCCATAAGGCATAACAACGTACCCAACCCTCTAGTTATAGATGACTCTATAGTCAGGCACACTGATGTTCCACTCACCAGGCTAAACAAGGAGAAAGTTACTGTCAGCTGCCTGTCAGGTGCCAGGATCTGCCACATAATGCACTCACTCAGGTCACTCCTCAACAAGTACAAATATGACTCTGTTATTGTCCATGTTGTTGTGAATGACCTGAGACGTACCTCCCTGGACTACATGAAAAGAGAATTGGAGGAGCAGTCCAATCTTATAGCCAAGGCAGGTATCACCCTAGCCCTGAGTAGCATCCTGCCATCACCCAGAATGATACCACAGTACAAGGACAAAATAATTGACTTCAACAATTGGCTAAGCCTCTGGTGTCATTCTAAGGGATCCAGTATCTGTCTACCTGGGATGACATGATCGACAAACCACGATGCTTTGCCAGAGATGGCCTGCACCTGTCACCCCTGGGATTCCGGATACTGACCAAGGCTCTTGATACCCCTATAGTGCCTTTTTTAGGCAAGGTTCAAATGACAAATTCACCACCGTAACAGGTACAAGCAAGGAAAATCTGAGGGTAATGCTACTTAATCCGAGAAGTCTAAACCTCAAAATGCACTCACTTGAGGCAATCCTTAAAATGGAGACCATTGACATCTGTGCAGTGACAGAGACCTGGTTCAAGGCTCCAGAGAGCACCCCTGCATTACCAGGCAATAATTCATACCACACCTTTCGGCCACCTAACCTGGACCGAAACACTAAAGGTGGAGGCGTGTCCATATTCATTAAGGATATCCACACCTCCAGGCTAGTTGCTCAGCATAATGCATCCGAGATTATCCAAGTGCAACTAACTCTGGGCAAGACCGCAATCCAAATTGTAGCTTGCTACAGATCCCCCACCATGCCCCAGGATTCCCATTCCTCATTTCTTGATACACTGGAAAATATTAGGGTACAACCTAACACCTTAATAATGGGTGATTTCAACTACCCCACCATTAACTGGGAAAACTACTCATGTACCAACTCTTGTGCTCAATGTTTTCAGGAATTCATAAATTCCAACACCTTGGATCAGCTTATCCACACCCCCACCAGGGGCAGCATTATCCTAGACCTGGTCATTACCAACATGGGCAACAGGTGTTCCACACCAGAGGTCAATTCCTCGTTGGTCAGATCTGACCACAAGCTAATCACCCTAGACATCCACATCCCACCCCCTCCTCCCATTAGGGAAAGCACTGTAAAAAATTTCTCCAAAGCCAACTTCACACTTCTTAAGACAGAAGTGGCAAACGTCACGACACCCATGTTGACGGACAATAGAGGTACGACTGCTGAATCCTATAAAAATGCACTTTATAAGCACTTCACGAGTGCATGGATCGTGCAATCCCTAACAGAACCAAGATGCTATCCTCCAAATTGGAAGCCAATCTGGTGGTCCCCTGCCATAAACAAACTCTACAACAGAAGAAAGAAACTGCTGCAAAAAAGAGTAAAATCCCATGACTGGAGGAACTCCGTGGTCATCCTCAGTAAGAAGCTGAGATCCCTCATAAAATCCTCCAAAGCTAGTTATGAAAACAAAATCACCACTGATTCTAAAGACAACCACAAAGCATTCTATAGCTATGCCAAGAATCTCAATGGCAACACTCAGATCTGCTCTGAGTTACAGCACAATGGCACTAAATATACAGAACCAACTGATATTACCAACATCCTGGCAGATAGGTTCAGTGCTAACTTTACCCCTCTCTCACCCCCTAAAGGGCCCATCTCTATACCAGAAAAATGCAAAGTTCCTGTAATCACAGCTGCACAGGTAAAAAACACACCTCCAAAGCCAAGAACACAGCATCCATGGGACCTGACAACATCCCAGGTTGCGTTCTACATGAACTACAGAATGAACTGGCACCCCACCTAAGTACCATGTTCAGTCATAGCCTCACCTCAGGCTTTGTGCCCACTGAATGGCACACAGCAACGGTTATCCCACACCACAAAGGGGGAGCCACCACAGACCCTGGGAACTACCGCCCCATTAGCCTGATGAACCTGATCTGCAAGGCTATGGAAAGTATCATCATGGAACTTATAAACAATGACATTGGTAATCACCATACTCTGGACCCTACCCAGTTCGGGTTTGTAAAAGGAAGATCATGTCTCCTAAACCTGATAGACTTCTTTAAAGCGGTCACCAAAGCCGTAGATGAGAGTAAGGTGGTTCACACAGCCTAGCTAGATCTCGCCAAGGCTTTCAACACCATCCCCCACTCTGGAATCATAGATAAACTCACTAAACTAGGTATAAATCCCTATGTTACAAGATGGATTGCCAACTGGCTCACTGACAGAACCCACACTGTGGAAGTAGCAGACTCTAAATCCAACTTCAGACCACTGACAAGTGGAGTACTACAGGGTTCAGTCCTAGGTCCTCTCCTGTTTGGTATCTACTTCTCTGAAGTACAGGTTAACACAGAAGGTCTTTGGCTAACAAAGTTTGCAGATGACTGCAAACTAGGAGCCATAATCAAAACTCCTAACAATGTGGACATCCTACAAAAGGGCCTCACTGGAACAGGTGCCTGGTGTCAAAGCCATGGCCTCAAGCTCAATGCCAAAACGTGCATTGTCATCCCTTTTGGTAAAAACTCTGTACCCATGAACTATCACATAGGTGGTAGTCTACTTAACACCAAAAGTGTGATAAGAGACCTTGGGACACAGGTGGACAGTAGTCTCTCCTTTGATAATCACATTGCCACAGTAGTCAGGAAATCCTTCTACATGGCACACCTCATCACAACAGGTTTCACATCCAGGAAAAAAGAGGTCATTGTTCCCCTCAACTCATCACTCATTAAACCCATTATAGAGTACAACTTCCCTTTTGGTATGTACCTCACAAGACATCTACAACAACTGGAAGGGCTACAGAAATACCTCACAAAGAGGATTACCAACCTCAAACAGATGCCCTACGCAGACCGTCTCAAAAAACTCCAGCTTTAATATGTCTCTGCCTAACATACAAAGCTATGTCAAACCCAGAGCTGTTGTCATGCTCCACTTAAAGAAATCCCAATCCCTCCAAGCTACACTCTCTAGGTACCTAAACCTTGTCACCACAATAAACAGAACATGCTGGAGGGATAGATTTCTGTCCCAGAGACTTTCCATACTCTGGAACAAACTGCCTATCTATATCAAACAAAGCTCCTCATTAGCACTCTTCAAGAAAAATATTGATGATTGGAATGGAGATAGGAAATTCACACCAGGGATCACTTCTGTGGCTCTGCTTGACAGGGGCACAGGAAAATAATTTTCTTGGGTGACAAAAGCCAGGGTACCATTTGGCTAGGCTTATATACGCCCTAGGGACAATAGCCTAGTACCTACCTATGAACCTATGAAACACCGGACAGTGGAAATGCCTTAGTAAACATCAAATTGCAGTAAACTGGTAACAGAAACACTGCAAGCTATAAAATTATTCTTCTGAATAGAACCACAAATTTATTAACACAAAAGATTAACGCTTTCATCTCTTCACCATGAAGAAACTTCATCAGATATTTTTGTTTCTTTTTCTCCACTGACTGTTAATAGTAAATGAAAGAAATTTTCCTCTGTTCTGTCACTGATTACCAGTCAGAAAAGCAGGGACTGGAAAGCAAGTGTTGTTCTTCATTAAGCTAAAGATTCTGCTTCTAAAGAAATTGTTTCTTCAGATTTTCCTTCAGTATAATTTTGTTTTCTGAAACCATAACAAAGTGAAAGATTTGTTTCAGTGGGAATGGAGTACAATCCCTATGTCCCAACAGAAGATTTATGAGTTATTAAAACTGGATTGTCCTCAGCTCAAAGGTGTCCCCCCTGTTTTATCAGTACTATAGGATATTTTCTTAACAGCTTATTATATGCCTGTCAGTCAACCATATGCACCTATATGAAAGTTAGCTTATACAGAGTATCTCAGACACTTGAAAAGCCCCTTTTTAATCCATCATTTGATCCGGCAATAGTTTTCTTTTTTATGAAACCCGTCTATTGTGATTATTTTGCTAAATGCTTCACTTCCCCTTTCTGGTTGGGAAATTGCATGACAGATGTTGGACTAAAGCTTTTTCTTCTGTTGTTTTATCCATGGGAATATGGAATTGCCTGGCTCATATGTTAAACAAATTGTTGGCTTCTTTCAAAAACCTTCTTTCTTTAGAGGTTAAAATGACATTGAACACCATATTGTGTCTTGTTTCGCATGTAACCGTTTTAAACTGCTCTTATGATTGTGCTAATGCTATATGCAGAGCTACTGCCTCTGTTTTATCTATGAAAACTATTACTAGTTATATTCTCAAATTTTTCCATAAGATGTTAAAGTTCTTTTGTTTGGCCCTTTTGCTGCTGTAGTCCCAAACATTTGTTGCTAGAAACATACTGATTTAAGGAGTTTTTCTACATCTTTCAATCGTATTTGTCCTAACGTTAAAAAACAATGTTCGTTCCTTTTCAAGACCTTTTTTTCAAGAATATCTCTAGCAGCCCTAGCAAGTATCAGACAAACAGTTAAGCTCAACTATCACTTCCTACATAATTTCCACTTCTCCACTATCCTTACATTTCCTCAGTTTTCATAATTTCCTCTATTCTTCCTTACCTGTCATTGTTGTATATAGATATTTATACTAATAAACTGAATTTTTCATTAGTAACTCTATATTACTCATGTATACTGGTGCACCTGTAAACAATGTAATCTTCATTGGTTTTATTTTTATACTTTCAATAGGGTCTATATTAGATCATCGAACGCTTAAAAAAGCGAACGCTGATTGATCAACCTAATTTAAGTGAAAGCTTACAATCTCGAACTGTCAGATCAGCGATTTTTTTTCCCAGGGAAAAAAATCGCTGATCCAAAACACATACACACAACACAAGCACACCAAACAAACAGAAATCCACACACATACACCTAAAATCTGATACCTAACCCTACACTAAACTACGCACACACCACTAACTACCCACTTACCTTAACCCAAACCCTAACCCTAAGGTCCGTCACTATCGCACACTCACCTCACAAACTCCCTAACCCTAACTCACTTAAATCCACCTTAACCCTCATGTCCACTCAATCGCACACACACCTAACCCGAGCCCTAACCCTAACTCACCTAAATCACCCTAACACTCACATCCACACAATTGCACACTTAGCTGAATCCGGCTGGTAACTTTCCACCATAACACTGAAAATACCAAAGCAACAGAAACGGACAACCGAATTCTTTCCCTAGGAAAAAATTTGAGTTTCTGCTGCTTCGATATTTTGCAGTTTCGCGAAAATAAGTTTGATCAACCAGCTTTCGCTTTTTTAAGCGTTCGAGGATATAATATAGACCCTTTAAATAGTGTATATGTTTGATTTCTTGTATCCTATTTACTGTCACAAACAATTTACATCAAAGTAAGACACTCCTCTGTAATTCAGTTTCCATTGGTAATTGTCAAGAGTTTGTTTCTTTATTTTTTTTTTTGTATCTATATCATGTGGATATTTCATACAACGCTTTTCTCCATAGACCTCCATTGAAAATGAGTCTGGATGCCCATTCAGACTTTCCCAGTAAACAAAAGGTAATACATCCATATCTATATCTATATAAAGCAATGGAATGGATGCTCTAAGAAGGAAGAGGAGGACTCCCAGGATGCACAGTGTTACTGCAGTTAGACATCTGAAGTTTATATTGTCAATAAAGTGGCCACAAAGAGTTGGTACCAAGGCACTCTGTGTGTGTTTTATTGTGGTATTCATGGTCTGAAGAAGCACCTTGTGACATGAAAGCACTTACCTATTTCAATTTTACTATTAAATTTTTTTTTTTTAAATCAGCCATGTTGGTCATTTTTCTCATTTTATAAAACTTTTAAAACTGCAAAAACAATGACAGTGATTAAAACATCATTCAATTGTTTAACTTCTTAACTTCTTAAAAGTTTTTTAAGCAGTGTAGTTCACCATGGCCCTTTTAAGACATTAAGAAGTTAAGCAATTGAATGATGTAATGTGTTTTACTAAGTTAAGAAGTTAAGCAATTGAATGATGTAATGTGTTTTACTAAGTTAAGAAGTTAAGCAATTGAATGATGTAATGTGTTTTACTCACTGTCATTGTTTTTTGCAGTTTAAAAAGTTTTATATAAGATACACTTAGAAACAAATGTTTATTAAGGTCTGATGAATTGGGGATTTCACCCGTGAAAGCGCTCACCTACTTGTTTACATTTTAATAAAGACTGGCTATGTTTCAAACTCTGTACTGGATTTTATTCAGCATATTTACATTTGGTTTGTATGGAGTTTGTTCATCCTACTAGGAGGTGCATTGTGCAGTTTTATATCTTTATTTTTCATTTATGCATTGAACACAGCTACATCTTTGATAACATTAACTTACTTTCCCTGCATGCTTAAAGTGCCGCTTCAAATCTGCAAGAATATCTTAATACCATATAGTAGTTTGTATTTGCGGCACCAATAGAATTACATTGATAAAAACGAAACTCCCTAGTCTTTTCTAACCCACAGGTACTCAAAAGATGATGGTTTCCATTTCTGATTTTCCAGTGGAAACACACTGCTATGGTCCATAAAATCTAAATCATGTTTACAGTATCTTACTCCTGGATTTCTCCATTTGTATACTTGGAAGACCCTTGACTGCTGCTATGTGCAGACCTGTTAGCATCATATTCATAGCTTTATTAACCTTCAGATTTACACTGGTTCCAAAAATGTCTTGGATAAGACATTGCAAGACATCTAAACCAAATAGCAATAGCCACCTCCAGCAGAAAATGTCAGTGCATGCTGCCCCATATAAATCTTATGATATATCTTTAAATCTAGAGAATAATAAAAATTATTTCAGTCACTAAATACTCCTCTGCAGTGTAAATGAGCACACATCATATCCTGTACCTATACATATATCAATTATGAGTACATTTCAACTTGCATCAAGGTTTCTTGGTTTAGGTCCATTTTGCATTATTAACTCAAATACATTAACTCATGACTCGCCCCCTTTCCTGATAGTTACAACTGATGCTTTTTTATATTTTAAGTTTTTCCAAGGGGGATGAAGCATGGATCTGTCAAACCTCATCCTCATTACCCATCTCTTCCACAATATTTGTACGAAGAACCTTGTTTATTCTCTTATCTAAAAGACCCCTCAACTCCATAGTGCCTAGAAAACTGACCTAACTATTCAGACTCTTATAACAGCTAGGTTCCTTGCTTCATTCTCAAGTAAAATTAGCAAGCTACCTCACCCAGCACTGTGACCTATTATGGACACCACTTTTACCAAAAGGCCCAGTTCCAGGATTAACTCATCAGTTGCCTTGTGAAGGGAAGTTACTATATACTATGGAATTTATCGGGTTCCTTATGCCACAAAATCAAGGTGGCATCTCATCCCACTTGTGGGAAACCATGCACACATAATCAAATGACTGTGCTATCAAGGCAACCATATGCATTCTTCTACAAATTAGACTTAAAGTCTCTTATTTATAGCAATGCTAAGAGAAACAAACATTCTCACCAAAAGAAACAAACATTCTCAAACAGTCACCGGGCACTGCCAGACAATTACACAAGTTCCATCTACACTATAAATCTGATCCTTGGATCCCCATCCATAATCAGTGGGGTATCACAACACTTAGCACATGTTATGAGAAAGCAAGTCTCTCTCTTCACATGAATTACTAGTAATACCACCCCTGACTAACTTATAAATGTGATCCTTACATTTCTGCACTCTGTCTCTCTCTCTTCATTAAACACCAATGGTATTACACATGATTCTCGATTCAAACTGAATGCATAACCAAATTCCAAAACTCATTGCCCAGTAAATTGCTAAATCCTCTAATAGTTGTTATTTAGTTTTCATCCTGTAATGTAAATATTGCTGTTAATGCACTAAAAGATCTAGTAAAGAAAGATATTTATATGATTTTCAGTTACATACAACAATGGGCTAGTAAGATTCGGGTCTATATTAAATCAGTGAACACATAAAATAGCAAATGCTGATTTATTGACCCTTTAAAAGTGAAAGCTTGAAATCCCGAACAGACGGAACAGCGATTTTTTTCCCAAGGAAAAACAATCGCTGTTCCACAAAAAAAAACCCTTCAAAACACAAAATAAACTGGGGGGCTTCGGCCCCCACACCCCCCTACTTAAATATATCAACTCTGAGATTGCACCACAGTGGAGTAAAAGTCCTGAAAATGACCCAGCGATTTTTTTCCCTGGAGAAAAAAATCACTGTTCTGTGTCTTCGGGATTTCAAGCTTTTGCTTTTAAAGGGTCGATAAATCAGTGTTCTCTATTTTAAGCATTCACTGATTTAATATAGACCCTAAGATTCTACTATTGTGTTATTTAGACATTATTAGCATGCTTTAATAATAGTTAGAAAGCATACATAATGTTACAACAGTGAAATTAAATCACAACAGCTTAAATTTTACTCCATAAATAAATAATCCCCAATGTTTCAGTGTCTCCAGGAACACATTAGGAAGGTTTGTGGCCTGCACTGTGGTGGCAAGACAGGTAGCTTACATCCTTCTAAGTTGGGAACTGCTGATTGAGGGCTCAGTGTCTGTTATTCTAAAAGTGTATTAGTTCTGGTTTAAGCACTTGGATTCAGGCCAGTTATTTTACATTAAGAAGGTTCGTGGTCTGCACTCTTGTGGGAGGAGAGGCTGGACTCTGCCCTTCTGAGCTGGGAATTTCTGGTTAAAGGCTTATAGTGCCTGCATATTTGAACTGTTTCTTACTGAAATTGGTACACCTTGTTTGCTGTAGCATAGACTAGATCCAGGCC
Organism: Protopterus annectens; assembly: GCF_019279795.1. Taxonomy (NCBI): domain Eukaryota; kingdom Metazoa; phylum Chordata; order Ceratodontiformes; family Protopteridae; genus Protopterus; species Protopterus annectens. The sequence goes on along the minus strand of NC_056727.1, from coordinate 532,500,923 downwards.
TGCTGAATCTAGCTTTGTTTGTATGCTTGTTGTTTGTTTGCTTGTTATTTCCCTGAAACGCTAATTCCACCTAAAACGCGGCTTTTCAGCGCTTCTGTGGATCCCTAGTGTTATCTGCATTGCTTACTATACTTATTTCCTTGTTTCACTTGAATGAAAGTTACTGTTTGTCAGTTTTGCATTTAAGTTACCTGTAGCACATTGCATTTAAGTTACCTGGCACTTGCTCACTAAAGCAATTATATAAGTCAGCACTAAAAATTAAAAGCACTACACCCTCACAAACTCCCCTTGAGTACCTTGTTCCCCATTGGCCCTTTTTTTCAATTATAAAGGAATTCCCAATACTATTCTAGCATGTCCAAAGGTCAGTTGTCAATCTCCTTTCCGGTCCAGCTGGTGAATCTGGGAATCTTGAGGCAATGTTACAACTGCCTCATGTACACAGACAACCCTCTCCTCCTCCCAACAAATTCCAACACATGTGAGAGATGCAACCATATAGCCAAACTGGAGGCTAAGCTCACTCAACTCAGTACTGGCGTAACCAGTCAGGGTGAAAAGGAAACCACACTCACTACAATTCCAGTCTCACATAGACCTACCACGACAGCAAACCAAACACATAAACACACAAAAACATACTCGGAGGCTCTAAATAAAAATCTGCCTAAGCAGCAGAGACCTCCAAAGCAGACACCCAAGCAACCGCTACCCCAAAACAAAACACGTGCAACACATAGCTCACAAAGCCAGTGTGCCGAACAGTCACAGCCCTTAAGGCTAAACAACACACCTGATACACTTGTAATAGGTGACTCTATCATCAGGCACACTGATGTCCCGCTCACCAGGCTGAAAAAGGAGAAGGTCACGGTGAGCTGCCTGTCAGGCACTAGGATCCGCCACATAACACAAGCACTCAGGTCACTCCAAGGCAAGTACAAATATGACTCAGTCATTGTCCATGCTGGTGTGAATGACCTGAGATGTACCTTCCTGGACTACATGAAAAGAGACATAGAGGAGCTCTATGAGCATGTAGCCCAGGCCGGTATGACCCTGACCTTGAGTAGCATCTTACCCTCACCAAGAATGATGCCACAATATGAAGACAAGATGATAAATTTCAACAATTGGCTTAAGTATTGGTGTCATTCAAAGGGGATCCAATGCCTGTCAGCCTGGGATGACATGCTCGACAAGCCACGATGCTTCACTAGGGATGGCTTGCACCTATCACCCCTGGGCTTTCGGATATTGGCAAAGGCTCTTGCTACCCCCATAGTGCCTTTTTTAGGCAAGGCTGAAAAGACAAACCCACCTCCATAGGTATCACAAGGGATAAGAAACTAAGAGTAGTGCTACTCAACACCAGAAGTCTAAACCTCAAGATGCATGCACTCGAAACTCTCCTTAGCATGGAGAACATCGATATCTGTGCAGTAACAGAAACCTGGTTCAAAGCTCCCGAGAGCACCCCAGCACTACCAGGTTATACCTCATACTATGCTTTTCGGCCCCAAAACTTGGACCGAACAACAAAAAAAGGGGGAGTATCAATATTCGTCAAAGATACCCACACCTCCAGGTTGGTGGCACAGCACGAAGCATCAGAGACTATCCATGTGCAACTAACAGTGGGTAAAACTGCCTTCCAGTTTATAGCCTGCTACAGACCACCCTCCCAAACCCAGGAACTCCACTTGGCCTTCCTGAGAACACTGGAAAATATGAAGGTCTCGCCAAACACCATTATATTGGGCAACTTCAACTACCCAAACATAGACTGGGAGCATTACTCTAGCTCCAACACCCTAGCCCAAAGGTTCCTAGAATTTATAAACTCAAATGCTATGGAACAACTTGTTACCCCTCCCACAAGAGGGGAAAACATACTGGACCTGATCATCACCAACATGGGGACTGTATGCTCCAGACCAGAAGTGTATCCCTCACTGGTAAGATCAGACCATAAACTAATCTCACTGGATATTCACATCCCGACCCCACCCCCTGCCCAGAAAACCACAGTGAAAAACTTCTCTAAAGCAAATTTCACACTCCTCAAAACTGAGGTGAAATCCTTCAAAGCTCCCGGGCCTGTGGAAAATATGGCCCAGACCGCAGAATCCTTTATAAACGCATTCTATGAACACCTTCAGGAATGCATGGATCATGCAATCCCAAATAAAACCAAGACCCAATCCTCCAAAGGCAGACTTCCTGTCTGGTGGACCCCAGCCATAAACAAACTATAAAATAGAAGGAAGAAGCTTCTACATGATAAAGCAAAATCCCAAAAAGGGAAGGCATCTCTGATCAGTATTAGCAAAAAACTACTGACACTCATAAAATCGTCTAAGGCCAGCTTTGAGAAAAAAATTGCACAGGACACTAAGGATAATCACAAGGCTTTCTTTAGTTATGTTAGGAACCTGGGTGGGAATTCCCAGATATGCTCAGAATTAGTCCAAAATGACAAAAAATACACCGAACCCACAGACATTGCCAACATCCTAGCTGACAGGTTCAGCGCAAACACCCCCCCCCCTCCTCACCAAAAGGGCAAATATCTATCCCAGCAGAGTGCTGCCCCCCTGACATCTCAGATGCTCAGGTAAGAGCCGCCCTCTCCAAAGCAAATAACACAGCATCAATGGGACCAGACGGTGTCCCAGGCTGCGTCCTACATGAACTCCAAGAAGAGCTAAACCCAAACATAAAACTACTGTTCAATCTCAGCCTTACTACAGGATATGTACCAAAGAGTGGCGTACAGCAACAGTGGTCCCTCTCCACAAAGGTGGTGCCTCAACGGATCCTGGAAACTATCACCCCATAAGCCTGACTAGCTTGGTCTGCAAAGCTATGGAAAGGATCATCATGGACCTTATAAATAAAGATATTGGGGACCTACAGACACTGGATCCTACCCAGTTCGGCTTTGTTAAGGGCAGATCCTGCCTCTTAAACCTGGTTGATTTCTTTGAAACAGTCACCAAGGCCATTGACGAGGGGAAGGTGGTCCACACAGCCTACCTGGACCTCACAAAAGCCTTCGATACAATACCCCACTCGGGCATTATAGATAAGCTCACCAGCTTAAATATAAACCCCTATGTCACTAGATGGGTTGCAAACTGGCTCAAGGACAGAACCCACATGGTTAGAATTGCTGGAGCCATGTCAGACTCCAAACCAGTTACAAGTGGCGCCCCACAAGGCTCAGTCCTGGGACCTCTCTTGTTCGGTATATATTTCTCAGAGGTACAGGCCAACACGGAAGGACTGTGGCTGACCAAGTTCGCAGATGACTGCAAATTTGGTGCCATAATCAACTCTCCAGCCGACACAAGCATCCTCCAAAAGGGCCTCATAAAAACAGACAACTGGTACCAGAGCCATGGCCTCAAGCTAAATGCCAAAAAGTGTATAGTCATCCCCTTTGGCAAAAACAAAGTGCCCACAAATTACCACATAAGTGGTAATCCATTAATCTGGAAGAAGTAATTAGGGACCTGGGGACCCAAGTTGATAGCAATCTCTCATTTAACAACCACGTGGCCAAAGTGGTTAGAAAAACATTTTATATAGCCCACCTAATCATGAAGGGATTCACATCTAGATCAGGGGAGGTCATCGTGCCTCTTTACTCATTCCTCATCAGGCCCATAATTGAGTACAATGCCCTTTTGGGATGTACCTTACCAGACACCTGCAGCAACTGGAAAGACCCCAAAAGTACCTCACCAAGAGGATCAAAGGGCTCAGACAGATGCCATATGCTGCCCGGTTAAAGAAACTCCAGCTCTACTCAGTGGCATACCGCCTGCTCAGAGGCGATCTGTGCCTGACGTATAAAGCCATGTCCAACCCAGAATTAATGGACATGCTGCACCTCAGAAAATCCAAATCCCATCGAGCTACGCCGAGACTTGAACCTCAGCACTGAAATAAATAGGACATGCTGAAGGGACAGATTCATAACCCAGAGGCTCCCTTCACTCTGGAATAAAATCCCAGTCCAGGTTAGGCAGAGTCCCTCATTGACTCTCTTCAAGAGGAATCTTGATGAGTGGATGGGGGATCATTGGTTTACCCCAGGTATCACTTCTGTGTCACTGTTAGACAGAGGCACAGTATACTAACCTCGAAAAAGGGCATAGCAAAATTAATTTAAAATGGGTGGCGAAAGCCAAACACACTCTGGCTAGGCTTATAAATGCCCTAGGGCAGATAGCCAAGTATGAAACTATGAACCTATGAACCTATGAACTCTTTCTACTGTTATTTCTATTATCCAGTTTATCTTGATTCTTCACTATAGTGTGTATGTAGACTGTTCCATATAACCAGCTCCTCCAAAAATCTGCAGCAATAAATCACCACTTACTTCCCCATGTTCCAACATAAAGCTATCATTTATATTATCAGCCCCATGCATGGTTCCAAGCTTTTTATTCTTCAAAAATGATTTTGTCCCATTAGAAAGAAAATCTTCAAAGGAACTAAAAAGAACACCTGAACTAGGACTTCTTGTTCTGAAATTCTCTCATGGCTGCCAGAAAACATGCATATCTTTACACATGTTGCAAAAAAAGTCTTAAGACTTTACCTACAGCACTGCCAAAATGTGTTCCTTTAAATGTCATAACTCAGAGTCATCCAGGATATACTGAAGTTGTCTGACTACCAACAGATGATCTGACCAAGAAACTCAATGTACTTTTCAAGAGCTGATACAGTTTACCTACAATCACAGAATTAACAGCAGAGTGTGGTGAAGCAGAATCACATAAAAAAAGTAGAACTGCAATGTCAAACAAATTTAATAAGACACTAAATGATGGATTAAACCTGAAAGCTTTACTGTCATATTAAATTTGCTTGATGTTGCAGTTCTACGTTTTTTTATTTTGTTTTGTTTTTTTGTGCTACAGTTTACCTACAAACTCCAAAAAGCGGACACATAGAGAAGTACAAAAAAAAAATCCACAATTTATTGTAACAATCCACAAAGCTTTCGAGTAGTAACTCTTCCTCATTGTGTATAAAAACAATAGTAAAAGCAGATTTAATTACAAATCTTAATCTGACACAGGCCATTCAGAATAAAAGATCAAGTAGTAGAGACAGTCTTAAAGACATATGCGACTACTATAACATACAACTGTGGAAACTTCTCCATCTGCAAGCTAGAAAATGCAACCAATGCATAAAAAAAAAATATATATATATATATATATATATATATATATATATATATATATATATATATATATATATATATATATATATATATATATATATATATATGGATTCCTATTACAAGAACGAAAGTTCACAACTTTGAACCTGTAATAGGAAGCCTCACTTACGCAAAAGTTCACTTTAATGAAAGTGAACTTCCGCGAAAGTGCACTTCACCAAAAGTATCGCAGCACAGTGGAGGACATCAAAAAACAAGCTATGTCCTCCACTATGGTGTGATACTCACTAACCTTAGGGTTAGGGCATGGGCTAGGGTAAGGCAATAGTTAGTAAAGCTATCCACTTACCCTAACCCATGCCCTAACCCTAAGGTTCGTGACTATCGCACCATAGTGGAGGACATTGCTATGTCCTTCACTGTGCTGCAGTCATCACAGACCTTAGGGTTAGGGCACAGGTCATGGTAAGGGGATAGCCCTACGGGCTATCCCCTTACCATAACCCGTGCCCTAACCCTAAGGTCCGTGAGTACTGCATGGAAGTTCAGTACAACACCCGTTCATTGTACTGAACTTCGCTTAAGTGCACTTTCGATTACATGCACTTTCGCTGCAGTGTGCATTCCATACACTATTTCAAAGTAGTGAACCTTTGATCTATTGTATGGAATCCATATATATATATATATATATATATATATATATATATATATATATATATATATTTAAAAAACAAAATAAAAGTATATTCATTTTAGCATCATTTGCTTCTTTCTTAAAACTGGTTTTATGCTGACTGCTGTATTAAGTCCAGGATTTCAGTCAACATTTAAATGTATAATCTACTTGTATTCATATAATTCTAGGGGGTTTATATCTTTTTTGACAAGTGTCTATAGTTCTAAATAAAAACTCATGATCTATCCCTTTCTCCATTATATGTTGAGCTAAAGTATTACTGGTGATTCTCCTTCTTATCTCTGAATTATGTTCTATAATCCTTTCTTTTAGTTTCCTAGTACTTTTACCAACATAGAAGGTCAGGCATTTAACACAAATCACTAAACAGACAATATTACAGGTATTACAAGTGGCATGACAATTAAATAGAAAATTCTTATTAGTTACTGGGTGTTTAAATTCACATTCTTTATTAATAACATTACAACAAATGCAGTTATAACAAGGAACAGTCCCTGGTTTCATAGTATACCTAGTATGCTTGGTGTATAAGTCTTTATAGCACAACTTTTGTTTTAAATTTTCACATCTTTTATATGTAAAAGAGGGTCTATATCCCACAAAATTAGCTATTTCTGGCATAGCTGTAAGAATTCCCCAGTTTTTAAGTACACCATGAAATTTCCTACAGTATGTTGTGACATAGCGTATCAAAGAATTACCAATACCATTATCATTTCACATGGTATTTATACAGTTGGATCCAAAATATGGTTGTGCATCAGTATTCCTCTTATGGGTTACCTCATCCCTTATTTTCTGTAAAAAGTCACTATTATAGTCCCTACATTTAAATTCTTCTTGCATATTACTTAACTCTTCATTATATTTTCTATCATCTGTAGTTAACCTATTTATTCCTAGAAATTGGCTTTTAACAATTCCCATAAAAGTATGTAGGGCATGCATACTATCTTTATGGGTATATGTATTTTTATATACATCTTTCCTAAAGATATGAGTATTAATTTGATTGAACTCATCTTTGACCAAATTAACATCCAAAGTTGATCTTATCAGTAGAGAATTTCCCTGAGAATTTTAAAAATGCAGTTGTACAATTTAAGTATTCAATAAATTGTTCTAACTGTGAACTTTCACCATCCCATAATAGAAAGATGTCATCCACAAATCATTTGACAAAGAGTACTCTGTTCTTATATTCTAAAGGTGCATTGTATATATATATATATATATATATATATATATATATATATATATATATATATTTTTTTTTTTTTTTTTTTTTTTTCTTCCCATTTTGCTATCACAATATTCGCATATACATTTGCTATGGGCGTCCCCATAGCAACACCATTTATTTGATGATAAATAGCCTCTTGGAACATAATGATTATGTTTAATAGATCTGATGAAGCGTGCATGAAGCACGCGAAAGCGCTTATCTTTTACTTGTTGTGGAATAAAGAAGTTTTTTATCTACATTTTGGAATTCTCGCGGTGTATCCTGCTAGTTATTTTACCCTTTCGTGCTGCTGTTTCTTGCTACAGGATACTTTGGGAGTGTTTAGCGGTAATTTGTCTTCACGTTTCAACATAAATATATTATTATTTAGTACAATTTCAAGTAGAGTACAATGCGTTTCAATGTCCCTACCATGCATACCTGTATGTTGGCATAAGAATTCACGTACTGCTTCAATACCAAATTCTATAGGAATAAATATAAAGAGGGATTTAATATCCAGAGTAGCAAACAAATAATCTGAATCCTTATAAGATTGATAACATGCAGATAACTGGCACAGAAAATCTCTTGTGTCCTGTAAATAACTTCTCACTTTACATAGATATTTACTAAATACAGACTGCAAGTATCTTGATATAGGCTCTGTAATCCATCCAGACCAAGAGACAATAGGCCTCATGGGGGAATTACACAAATCCATATGTATTTTCAGCAAACCATAGATAATAGGAATGCTTAGACAAGGAACATTAAAGTAATTAAAAAGTTCAATGCCAATATCATTATTTATCTGCAACTCATAAATATTCATATTAATGCTACTAATCACTCTAGAAATTTCAACAGCATTAATTTCAACAAAAGTAGTGTCATCATTCAATAGATGCATCATCAAACATAATCATTAAAATTAAGAATAACCATAGCACCCCCCTTGTCTGCCTGTTTAATAACTATTTCAGTATTACTCTCCAATTTTTTCAAAGCCTCATGTTTGTTTGACGTTACATTATAATATTTACATTCATTTTTACTAGCATATAACACCCGAATGTCTCTTTCGTAAAGAATGTAAATTTGAATGGGTCTATATTAGTAAATCAATGCGGCAGAAAGCCGAACACCATTTCATCGACACATATGTGTCGAACTCCCAGGTAAATGAATGGCCAGGTCACCGATTTTTTTTTCCTAGGGAAAAAAGTTGGTTGGAAATTGCTGTGAATTTGCCCTTTTCCCAACTATAGTGCAATCTCGGAGTTAGTATATTTAGTTAGGGGGGGCATAGCCCCCCACATTGGGGGTGTGGAGGCATAGCCCCCACTTTATAATGTTTCTACTGGTGTGTTGTATGTAGTTGGCCTACCGATTTTTTTCCTAAAAACATCGGTGATCTGGCCATTTGGTTACCTAGGAGTTCGACACATATGTGTCGATGAAATAGTGTTCAGTTTTCTGCCACATTGATTTGCTAATATAGACCCAATTTAAACACCCAGTAACTAATAAGAATTTTCTATTTAATTGTCATGCCACTTGTAATACCTGCAATATTGTCTGTTTAGCGAACTGTGTTAAATGCCCAGCCTTCTATGTTTGTAAAAGTAATAGTAAACTAAAAGAAAGGATTATAGAACATAATTCAGAGCTTAGAAGGAGAATTGCCAGTAATCCTTTAGCTCAACATATAATAGAGAAAGGAATAGATTATGAGTTTTTATTTTGAGCTATAGACACTCGTCGAAAGCATAAGAGAGGGGGTGATACAAACAACTCCCTAGAATTATGTGAATATGAGTGGATTATACATTTAAATGCTGACCGAAATCATGGACTTAATACAGCAGTCAGCATAAAACCAGTTTTAAGAAAGAAGAAAATGATGCTAAAATGAATATACTTTTATGTTGTTTTTTTAAATATTTATTTTATATATATTTTTATGCATTGGTTGCATTTTCTAGCTTGCATATGGAGAAGTTTCCACGGTTATATGTTATAGTAGTCATATATGTCTTTAAGAGTGTCTCTATTAATTCATTTTGTATTGTGATTGGGCTGTGTCAGATTAAGGTTTGTATTTAAATCTGCTTTTACTATTGCTTTTATACACACTGAGGAAGTGTTGCTACTCGAAAGATTTATGGATTGTTACAATAAATTGTGGATTATTTTATTTGTACTTCTCTGCGTGTCCACTTTTTGGAGTTTGTTGTTTGCATGTACTATTGGTTCTCCTATGCAGTTCACCATAGTGCTGGTTTGGTTTGTTTGATTTACAGTTTATCTACAAGGCAGACCAGACCAGCACACTGTCCTCTAAAATATGACATATTGAATCCCTTCTTCTTTCTCTGTAATCCATATTAAATGTAGTTATGCTTGCCCTCCTGCTCAATTAGCTTATAGTCAACTATTGATAATATCACCTCCAGTCTAACAAATTATTCCTTCACAACCTTATTCTTCTGCTGCAATGACAGAATGGTGCCTATAGAGTTACAAGGGTATCTTACTGTGGTTGTTACCTTTTATAAATGCTTTATAAATTTGCCCAATTTACCATTAACTGGATTGCTCTAACAATACATGTATGGCCTCATTGAAATCAACCACATTCCAGCTTTCTTCAAGGACAGCTGCTTCTACATCTTCATCCACCATACTGTCAGTTACCAGAATTTTATTTTCTTTCTTCAATATATACCACATATACCAAGAAGCTACAACTTAAACAATGTTTTATTAACTTCTGTGAACTAAAACTCCATCTTATATCTACTTTATTTCACCCACTTAAAGAAATGACCAGAGAAGACAACCTTCTTCTGGAAGCATCATCCTACAGATACTCTGAAGAATACTGTTTGCCATGTGACTGTTTTGAAAATATTGCATTTTTGGTCAATCTCAGAAGGTTATTCTGGATTATATTTGTCCCTACCCAAAAATGGCACAGTATTTCTGTTTGTTTAAGCTATCCGTATCCTATGCATATCCTATCTGCACAAAACCATGCATGCTGACATCAGCAATTTCTTTACCGGGGAAAGAAATCACTTGGCCATCCCTGTAAGTTTGCCATTTTCCCCACTGTAGTGCAATTTTGGATTTGGTATATTTAGTTAGGGGGATGGGGGACACAGCCTTTCACGTTGGGGGGGGTGTGGGGGATAAAGCCCCTCAGTTTATGTTTGTAATGATGTGTTTATGTTTTGAGGCAAGCGATTTCTTTCCCAGAGAAAGAAATTGCTAATGTCAGCATTCGTGGTTTTGTGCATTCGCTTTGTATGTGTCAATGAAGAGGCGTTCGCTGTAATGCCTCTTCAGTGATATGATATAGATCCCCTTTGAGATGTAATTACAAAATTTCCAGGCAACAATGTATTCAGTTGAAAATAGACCTAAGGCTGCTTCCTATTCCAGCCTTAAGAGTTTCAGTGCCAAAACCGATGTCACTAAAGTTTCAACCCGACATAACTGTATAATTTTTTGTGTGGAGTTTTTTCCCTGGCCTAAAAAGTATTTTTTCCCAGTTAGACTTTCCCAGACAGCAAATAAAAAATAAATAAATAAATAAACAAATAATGCAAATATCAAATTGTAATAAAGAAATGCTTATAAACAGCTTCCTATTGAAAAGTTGGCACTCGAAATGCCGAGTGAGGAAAAGCCGAAAAAAAAATTAAGACTGAAAAACCAGAGAAGAGTGGATCTTGAAAATCACTCTTTTCCTTAAAACTTCTTTTTATAGAGGAGAATGCACCCAAACTTCTGTATACCAACTACAAATCTCCTATGATCCTATGATCCTATGACCATACCTCAGAGAAAAGGGAACATTTTAAGAAATGGCAGCAAGGACTTGGCATATACAAGTCCATTATTTCTGCCATTCACTCTCTTTGTTTTAGGACTCTTTCTAGCAGGTCCTGCATATGGTTACTCTTATAAACCCCTGCATTTTGTACCTATTTATAAAATGCAATATATTAATTCTCATTTGATAGTCCATTATAACATTTACATGTAATTATAACAGGAAAATCAAATACAATATTCACCCAAGATTGCAATTCTCCCCTTGAGGATTTAAATGCAGCTTAATAAAGAAATATTCATCACCAGTGTTGCATCATGTGCAAAAGTTATACACCAATAACAGACGACAACTACAATGCAAAATGTCAGAGTGTGAGAGCAAATGGTCCAAGAACACCTGCAATGGTTACCTATGTTTAATAAGCCATGTTTCTATTCAGTTTTGCAGTTCATAATAAAAGATTGGGGAATTCTAACAGGACACAAGTACAAAATGCACCTACATTTGCAAATCCACCACCAAGGATTTAAATGTAGCTAACAATGAATTTGACCACCCCACTGTGTGTGCTTCAGAACTATGAGTATAAGCCATGTCACATTACAAATTAAAAAAATATGTTTTCCTGGAGAAATAGATATGACTTTTATTTTTGATATAGTGACAACTCAGTAAGCTTGTAACTTTGGCCAGTGCTGAGTTATTCATCCTGAGCAGGACTTACATGAACACAAATAAGAAAAGATGTTAAGTTGTCAATCTCGCCTTCATTCTTGCTGGATGGGTTCGGAGCCGAGACTCGGCACTTGCTTTAGCTCGAGAACTCCTTTTACCAGCTCGAGGCAACCCTATATCCCATGATGCAAGGCGGAACTACCTCAGATCTCGTTTGCCGCTTAGCGAAAGAGGTCTCCTTTGCCAGCTGAGGTAAGTTTTTTCTTAGTCAAATAAGAAAAAGTGTAGTTAGGGGTTTATTTTTCCCTGTTAGTGTTAGTGTAGTCTGTAATTAGTTACAGCCCTCCCTATTCCCTTTTTTTCAACCTTTTTATAAACTTTTATAAGTTTTAATCTAAAGTAGTTTAGTCAGGCCTAGTTCCCCTTGGTTATCCCTTCCTGTGTGTTTGTGTAAGGGATTAATTTGTGTGTTTGTTGGGACTGTTTGTGTTCTATCCTCCTAAGGATGTCAAAAGAAGGCAAGGTCTCAGGCTTCAAGAAGTGTGACCAGTGCTGTCAGAAAATGTCTCTGACAGACGGTCACACTTCTTGTGTTTATTGCCTGGGGCCTTTGCACCTGCAGGACTCCTGTGCGTTGTGTCATGCTTTTAGCCAGAGAGTCCTGCAGGAAAGGAGGAATAAACTCATCCTCCGAGGTTTACTTAAACCTGAAGGTTCTCCTCCTAAATCAGGGTCAGGAAAACCTCATAAGCCACCGAAGGCTCAGGCTACAGTGTCCAAGCCTCCTCCGGTGGCTCCGGCTCCGTCGGAGCCGATATCGGCTCCGGCTGGAGTCGATACTTCTTTGATTCAAGTAGTGGGTTCGGTGCCGGCTGGCTCCGGTACCCTGACTACTGTGGCCTTGTCGGCTCCGGCTGGAGCTGACACTTTATCCAGCATCGGAGCCGAGAAATCCTCGGCTCCATCTGGAGTTCTAGGGACTTCGGCTCCGATGGCTTCGACCCGTAAGAGATCTCGGTCCCCCTCTATTATGAGTATCCACTCGGCTCCGGGATCTCCTCTTTTGTCGGAGCGGAGCCATCGGAGCCGATCTTCGAGATCTTCCAGGCTGTCTGACCACGACTTGGAGAGGGTGGTAAGCAGGCTGTTGAAGTCTCAGGCACTGGCCCAAATGCTCCATAGCCCGTCTCAACAGACTTCGGCTATAACCCCAATTCTTGAACTTCCTCCTCCGACTCTACACCAGAGTTCGGAGCCGGAGCTTCTTGGGACAGCGACTGTTTCAATGCCGGAGCTGATACATCCTTCGGCTCCGTCGTCCTCGGCTCCGATCTCCTCCTTGAGACTTTCCTTGGAGGGATCCAGTCGTCGGGTTTCCACTGTCGGCTCCGAGGGGGCTAGTGGCATCGGACCCTTGTCCGACCCCGCTCTCCCTCTCGGGGCTTCGACTTTGGTAAGCTCGGCGCCGACATCGGCCTCGGAGCCTTCTCTCTCTTTGGAGCCGACCATTCCTGTCTCTTCGGAGCGGGTATGTTCCGGCCTCCCGGGGAGAGGAGCCTTTGAGGTGATGAGGAGTGTCCTGGCCTCTGAGCCTGGTCAACGGTCCATCCCTCTAGCTCCTCCCTCATCAGTGCCTGTAGATGCCTCTTGCCAGCCTCTTGCTCTCAGGCCCAGGGATCCATCGCCCCAGGTTTCCCCACTGGGAATTTCCTCCTCTTCCGAGGTTTCTCCTGACCCTGCAGGGGAACCCCCTCGGAAGAGGACGTGTAAGAGGAAACACACAGACTCCCCTGAGTCTACTACATCTGATACCGACTTAGATGAGTCGGAGGGTTCCCCACGGTCCCCCTCTGAGGATGTCTCTTTTTCAGACATCCTTGAGCTCCTCAAACAGAGGGGGAATTGGCCAGCCATTGATCCCTCCGAGGATGAGTCGGTATACCTGGAGGCTTTTGGATCCCGACCCTCCACCTCCTGGGTGTCTCCGCCTTTCGACCCACTTATGCAGGTAGTGGCTCGGAAGGCGTGGGCAGCTCCAGATTCTGTGGAACCTGTCCCCAGAAGGCCATCCAAGTTCATTACGGCCCCGTCGGATAAACAGTTCCTTTCCAAAGGTGTCTCTGTGGATGCTATGGTGGTGGCGGCGGCCACTAAGAAGGAACTGGTGGATCCTTCAGTACCTGTCCATCCTCCTAACAAGGATTCTAGGACCATGGACAGGTATGGAAAGTGGATGTTTTCTTCAGCGACCTTTGCTATGCGTTCGCTGAATTACCTTTGTCACTTCACCAGGCTTCAACGAGATATTCTCAAGGAACTGGGTGAAGTAGTCCAGGATCCTTCTGCTGCTGGGGCTCAAGAAAAGATTGCCTCACAGCTTGCTATCCTGAATTCCATATCTAACTCCTCCATGCGGCTCATATCTTATGCGGCCGATGGAGCGAGCAGGGCTGCAGGCACAGGAGTTGCTCTTAGACGCCAAGCCTGGATGCGGCTGTGTAATTTTGCGGACCCCTTTAAGGCGTCCTTCACTAATACCCCCTTTGATGGTTCGGCTTTGTTCGACCTCAAGTGAAGGATACCTTGACCAGGTGTGAGCAGGACGGTAAAACTCTTTCTGCCGTTGGAGTCCAATTTTCCGCTCCTTCTAGACCATATCCCAAGGGTCAGAAGGGGAAGATGTGGTTCCGTAAAGCCCAAGGAGCTACACGGACACACGTGGTCAGTTTACCCCAGAGGCAGAGGGGTAACACATAGATGCTGCCCTAGAGGCAGGGGGGGTCCTCAGAACCAGGGCAACAGGGAGTCTCTTCCTGAGAAGCCCTTTCAGCATCCCTGAGGTGTTGCCCGACTGTCCACCCTTGGAGGCAGTCGGGAAGGATTTCACTGTACCCAGTAGCCTGGCAATCCCTATCCCAAGAGAAGTGGGTACAGTCGATTATATCCGAGGGTTACAAGATCCCCTTCATAAGGTTTCCCGTACCTCCACAATCCCTTCCAGACATCTCACCCGGTCAAAGGGATTTGGCAAAACAGGAGGTTTCAAAACTCCTAGAAAAGAGCCGTCCAGACAGTACCGGCAGACCAAGTAGGATCCGGCGTCTACTCAAGATTCTTTTTGGTCCCCAAAAGGACGGGAGATTGGAGACCAATATTAGACCTGAGCAATCTGAACAGATTTGTCAAAAAGGCAAGATTCCGGATGGTCACGCTTCAGTCCATTCTACCTTTTCTGGGCAAGGACAACTGGATGTGCTCTATAGACCTTCAGGATGCGTACAATCACATAAAGATTCACAGGCGCTCCAGGAGGTTTCTCCGCTTTCGGCTAGGGACCAGTCATTACCAATTCAGAGCCCTGCCCTTTGGCCTCACTTCAGCCCCCAGAGTGTTTACCAAATGCATGGCAGTGGTCACAGCTCACCTGAGACGTCTAGGATTCCAGGTGTTTCCTTATTTGGACGACTGGCTCCTCTCCGCCACCACCAAGTGTCAGCTTCTTCAGTCCAGAGACTACACCCTTCAGCTTTGCAAGAATCTGGGAATTTCAGTAAATTTCGAAAAATCTTCTCTGCTGCCTTGCCAATTTATCACCTTTATAGGCGCAGAGTTAAATACCGTCAAAATGTTAGCCAGACTAACAGATCAAAGAATTCTGGACATCCAAAAATTTGTTCGGCTTCTGTTACAAAGCAACAAGATCAAAGCCAGGTTTGTCCTGAAGGTTCTAGGCCTAATGGCTGCGGCCATTGTTCTTCTACCACTGGCTCGCTTTCACATGCGTCTCCTGCAGTGGATGCTATTCACGCAGTGGTCATATCACAATCTTCCGATGAGACACGAAATCTTAGTAACACAGTCGTGCAGGGCTCATCTGGGCTAGTGGATATCTTCCCCTCTTCTTCATCAGGGCCGACCCTTTGTTTCCCCTCCTCCAGTTGCCACAGTCACCATGGATGCCTCTCTGATCGGGTGGGGGGGGCATTATCAGGGCAGGATGGTCCACAGGACGTGGCAACCCATAGAATACCATCTGCACATAAATGTCCTGGAGATGAGAGCAGTGCTTTTAACGTTGCAAGCCCTCGAGGACTTTCTTCCCACGGGGACTATTGCAGTACAGACGGACAACATGTCCGTGGTCTGGTACATCAACAAACAGGGCGGAACCAGGTCCTATTCCTTATGTCGAGAAGCTCTCAGACTTTGGCAATGGGCGATCTCTTCTCAGCGGTTTCTGATAGCAACGCACATCCCCGGCAGGTCCAACCTATTGGCGACAGGCTAAGCAGATCTATTCTGATGCCTCACGAGTGGTCTCTCAATCAATCTGTAGTGGATCAGATTTTTCTGAAGTGGGGCACTCCTTGTTGCGATCTTTTCGCTACCCCTCAAAACAACAAGTGCCCAGACTATTTCACTCTATTTCCCCTTCCAGGCCAACCCCTGAGAGACTCTCTAACCCAGGATTGGCCTCGGGGACTTCTTTATGCCTTTCCTCCCTTTCCATTGATTCCACAAGTCATTCAGAAAGCCACCGTTTTGAGAGCCAAATTGATCCTCATTGCTCCTTTTTGGCCTCGACAAATTTGGTTTCCGTCTCTGCATCGTCACCTTCTGGTGCAGCCCTGGCATCTGGACCCAGTTCCGGATCTTTTGATCCACCAGTCGGGTCAGCAGCACCGGGCCATTCATTCTCTCAACCTCACTGCTTGGTTGCTCCACTTCCTTACCTAGCCAGGCTACCAATGATTTCTGACTCAGTCAGAGACATTTTAGTGTCTTCTTTGAAGTCGTCCACTAGGACTATTTATGCTAGCAAGTGGCGACGGTTTTCGATTTGGGCAAACTCCAGAAATATTGATCCTTTTACTGCTCCCGTACATTCTGTTTTAGATTTCCTAGCGGAGGTTTTTCATTCGGGATCCTCGTCATCTACAGTCAAAGTACAACTGGTTGCCATTTCCAAGTATCATGTTGGCTTGCATGACAATAACATCATGTCTCATAGATTATGCAAGGCCTTTTTGAGAGGAGTTTTTCTCCTAAAACCACCTATAAAGCATCCTCCTCCACAATGGGATCTAAACTTAATGTTAGCATCCTTGATACTACCTCCTTTCGAACCGTCTGCTTCATGTTCTTTGAAGTTATTGACGTGGAAAACTATATTTTTACTGGCTGTCACTTCTGCAAGAAGGGTTTCCGAGATTCAAGCTCTCTGTATTCGTTCACCTTATTTGGTTTTTCATAAGGACAGGGTATCGTTAAGAAATAACCCTTCCTTTCTCCCCAAGGTTGTATCTCAAACCAATATTAACCAATCTATAGATTTACCAGTCTTTTTCCCTAACTATTCTGACAGAGCTGAACAGAAATTGCATTTTTGGATGTCCATCGTCAGCTCAGGTACTACTTGCATAGGACTAAACAAATTAGAAAATCGGACCAATTGTTTGTCTCTTATGCAGAAAACAGGTTAGGTCTTCCAGTTTCTAAAGTGACCTTATCCAGATGGTTGACTTCCACCATTTCCTATGTGTACTCTCTCAGAGGCAAACAACTATCTTCTAAGCCAAAAGCACACTCGACCAGGAGTCTATCCACTTCTGCAGCCTTTCAGGATAGACTTCCCATTGATACCATTTGTGCAGCAGCTACTTGGGCCACGCCTCATACCTTTGTTTCTCATTACAAGTTGGATCTGGCCTCCAGAGATAGGGCCAGTTTTGGTTCCACAGTTCTCAAGAGTCTGTTCCATTGAGCCACCCGGGATACAGGTGCTAGGGACGCGGTCCCATCCAGCAAGAATGAAGGCGAGATTGACAACTTAACATTTAGAAGTTATGTACCTACCATAACGTTCCATGTTAGTTGTCTTCTCTCGCCTTCTTTCTTGCGTCCCTCCCTCCTACCCCCTGGCCTGGACAGATCTTGGAGAGTTCCTATTAGTTTGTTTCCTCTGGATCTTTGTTATGAGGACTTCTTTTAGGAAACTTGTTCCTAATTTGGTTAGGATAACCTTTAGCAAGGTAAGTTAGCTGCCAAACGAGATCTGAGGTAGTTCCGCCTTGCATCATGGGATATAGGGTTGCCTCGAGCTGGTAAAAGGAGTTCTCGAGCTAAAGCAAGTGCCGAGTCGGAGCCGAGGATCGGCTCCGAACCCATCCAGCAAGAAAGAAGGCGAGAGAAGACAACTAACATGGAACGTTATGGTAGGTACATAACTTCTAATTTTGTCACAGTGCGAAACCCTGCATTTTGGTTCCTGTGTATAAAAATACATACATAGAGTCCCATTTGAATAATCAGAACAAAATTCTGGATAATTATAAGAGGACTTTCACATACAAAATTCAACTAAGTCTGTAATTCTGCTGTCAGTGATTTAAATGAACCTCAACACTGTTTGACCCTACTTTGGCTGCTTCAGTCCACATGATCTATGGCATGATACAACTACAAAGAATCCATTTACTGGAGAAATGTATATACATATATATATATATATATATATATATATATATATATATATATGTGTGTGTGTGTGTGTATGTGTGTGTGTGTGTGTGTGTGTGTGTGTGTGTGTGTGTGTGTGTGTGTGTGTGTGTGTGTGTGTGTGTATATATATATATATATATATATATATATATATGTGTGTTTACTTCTGATGTAATTACAACTCAGTAAAGATGCTTTTTGTTCCTGTGCTGCATTCTGCATACTGAGAAGAAAACATCAAGTCAGGTCAGCAAAGTGATATGAGCACTTTCATTCCTTTATTACAACTGGAACTTCATCAGATAGATACTCAATAGAAACCAGTAGTTTAAATGACAAAATGTAACCAATCATAGTCTCTTAACAATTAAGTCCATTTATTAGGTAATTCAACATTTTATAGGCTTTCTTTTAATGACCATTATTACTTTAACACCTTTGTTTATGTGTTTTGTTCAGTAGCATTTACTTTTGTTAGTATTGTTAAATACCATTTTAAGTTCAATTGGTTCCTAGGGGAGGTTAATGTTTATCAATGTGTTTTATTTTCAATGCCTTTAATGTTCTTAAGAACTTTAATGCTTTTGAGTTACAATATTACGTACATGCATATATTTTTAATACAAGGCTACCAGCATATTTATTTACTTTAATGGATCTTTAATCCTTTTGTTAATGTTTAAAAAAAAAGTATGTGGATAATGAGTTGTTAAGAGACTATGATTGGTTATGTATTGTCATTTAAACTACTGGTTTCTGTTGGATAAGGTAAGTTCCAGTTGTAATAAAGGAACAAAAATGCTCATCTTCTTTGCTGACCCGACTTAGCGTGTTCTTTTCAGCAGTTAATCTTTGTATCAAAGTGGTTATCCTTGCTTTTTGTCTCTTGTTGCATACTGAGAAGAAGCTATATACTCCAAAGAAAACAGACTATAATGCACCATGTCAGATTTTGACAATAAAATGACTCTGTGTACCCATGTCTAGCAGGCAATATTAAAAACCCTTTGACAATGTTTGATAGAATTATTACTGCAAAATGAAGTAAAAAATACACACAATATGTAATTTTACTCTTTGAAGATTTAAATGAAGCACAGTGCTGAATTTGATCCAATCACATTCCCTATCTCAGGCATAAAGTTTTAGTAATTGCACATTACAACTGAAAACATCTTTTTTCTAGATAATAAACGTGTAATGTTTACTTCTGAAGCAATGCTAGCTCAGTAAAGCCTCATTTTAGAGTGGTTTTGAATAGCCCAACAACAGCACAAGTCATATACCCTAACTGAAGCAGAGTATAATGTCACATGTCAGACTGTGACACCAAAGACATATAAACCACTGCATTTGATACCAGTGTTAAAAAGATCATATTTCGGTCTCCCTTTTGACTTCATCACAGATATTTTACACAATGAAAGCAGGAGTGTTGGGTACACAACACATCTAGGACTGCTATATATCTTTAGTTATTTCACTGCAATTCAGTACTAAATCTGGCACCCCCCCCCCCCCTCAGGATATACAGTTTTGGTGATACCAGGTTTACAGTAAAAAAATGTTTTCTCTAGTGAAATAAATAATATTTGAAATTATAGAATAAAAGGTTCATAGAGACTGGTACTCTATCCCAGTAAAAAAAAAAATAATAAATAAACAGAAATTATTTAATTATGATGTAATAAAGTTAGTTAACAAAAATACATTCTGGAACAATGCAGTACAGTGCGGCATAGCACATCTTGAGCAGAAGCTGAATATAATTTGCAATACTAGACTGTGACAGGTAAAATGACTGTGCATGCCTATGTCTCTAAAACACCTCTGAGAGTTTTTTGTAACACCTTCACATTATTCTTGGGGTATGAAGTACACAAGACACTTATAACTGCTATTCTACCACTGGAGATTTCAGTACTACTCAATACTGATTTTTGCCCTTCTCGGTATATGTTGTTTACAGAAGGGTATATTACACTGAAAGAAACGTTGCCTTGTCTAGTAAAATATATTATTTTTTACTTATGATATATTCTAGAAGTGAGCTTCATTCTTCATCCTGAACAAAAGTTATATACATCTACATAATAGAAATTAGACATAAGACAAAATGCCAAACTGTGAAAATGAAAGACATCTGGAAGCCTGTATTTGGTGACTGTTTATGAAATGACTTATGTCAACCCCTTTTTCAAAGTTTCCCATGACAGCTTTACAAAGTAGACAAACAAATACATGAATAAAATACTCTACTACAATATGCGCCTAATGACTGACATTATACCCTTAGGGATTGAAGTGCACCTCATTGCTGAATATCATTGCAGCACACTGTCTTACTCAGCATATAGGCTTTGGTCATGCCAAGGCTACAGTAAAAAAAATTTATCTTTGACTGGAAAAATATATATGATTCTAATATATGTTCTAATGGCAATACAATAAATATATTCAAGACATGAGCTGTTTTGCTACCCTGAACAGGATCTGGTAGTTGGCACAGAGGATTAAGAAACTGCTAACAAGCTGTGTCCTGTGGTCCAGGATTGGATGTCCTCAGCCTCCATTGCCTAAGGGTGCAACGCTGAGCAAGTCACTTAACCAGGCAGCACTCCTGGGCCGTGTCTGAAAAGAGTCCATAAATACGGTGCTAACAAATAAAAATAAAATAAACAGAAAGCTTACATTCACACCTAATTGATGCCGAGTATAAGACAATATAACAGGTGGCTGGCATATTTTAATGGCCATGTAGGCCTATTGGTAGAACATATAAATGCAGGGTTATGACAGTGAAACAGTTTGACATTTTCTATTAAACTTTTGTGGACTGTGACTGGGTTATACTTGTATATATAAAGGTAATGGAAAAGCTGCAAGTTGAATTTTCATGTTCCATGTCACAATTCACTTTAATGGTTTCTCTTATTCTTTTGAATTTCTTGTATTAACATTTCAAATGTTGAAAACATCACTTTTAAAGGATAAATATTTCAAAGTGCAGAAACTGAAAGAAGAAACAGCCAATGTAGGTCAACTTGCAGGTCATCTGTCTCTCTCTTTATAAACATATACACAGATATATATATATATATATATATATATATATATATATATATATATATATATATATAGGCACACACACACATGCACACACACACACACACACACACACACACACACACACATACACACACACACACACACACACACACACACACACACACACACACACACACACACACACACACACATACACACATATATACACATACACACACACACAAGCACACACACACTGCTCTGGAAAAAGACATAGTGATGATTTAACAGTGAGCATGTAACTGCTTTTTGTTATCACTGTGACAAAGGGGGATACTGCCAGCCCAGCTATCTGGAATTTTGTAAATAAATTATATGTCATTGGTTAGTATTGAAATGATTTGTGTAAGATGCTTGTGTTACAAATGCATTAGAACTGTATGTTATGTGTGGAGCAAACTGTTCGAAAGGGTTTATAAAGTACCGAGCTTAAAAATGTAACCACAGAGTACCCTACTAGAAAGGAACAGAAATGTACATACACTATTGCAACTGTTTAAATGTATATATTTTAATAAGGAAAACTGGGACACAGGAGTTTAACTTCAGAAAAATAGCTGAAAGTAATTCTTTATGACCAGGAAATAAAAATGTTATCTTTCAGTCCAGCAGAAGACTTAATGTCTGTACTAGAGAAGTTTTCTGTATTGTCTTGGAAGTGTTTTATTGTTTTATGACTTCCAGGATCTGCATAGATCTGAGGAAAAGCCCCTGTCTATGTATTTTCACAGGTGGATGCTAAATACTGCTAGCTTTCAGCCATGGGGGTTTTACCTGGGATAGAGTCAGATGACAAGAAATTATGTCATTCTGCAAGCTATCCCAGCAGTAATATTTGAAATATTAATTTAAGAAGTCTCTGAGAGAGAGAGAGAGAGAGAGAGAGAGAGACTGCATTCTGTATTCTGTCTTTGACCTGACAACATCAGCTAGGTGATCTATTCACCACATCTGCCTTGCTGCTTTAATTAAGTAAGTGTATTAGGGTATAGTAATTATCTTAGATACAGTTAGAAATATAGCAAAGCTTAGATTGGATATTTTTATTTATTTATTTGAGACTGTCCTGCAATGTTGTTTTAAATATTTCCTGTGACTTTGAACTCTGATATTACTGTAAATGTATATTTAGTATTCTCTTGTTCTTTTATTATTTATTATTAAATATATTTAAATATTTCATTGTGTCTGATCTGTGTAAAGACATATTTAAGTTCTGAGAGTACTTGCATATTTATTTGGTGATACTGTGGGCCACTCCTAATAGCCCTGCTCTTGGTCAAACTACCATTTGTATTGATAGTAACATTACATAATAAGGTTGGACACCCTTTGTTAAGGACCTTAAAGTAGCTGGCTGGTGGCAGTGATCACTACCATATAGTCTGGGCAAAATGGGGCATAGCTAGTTAACCTGTGCCAGTCTTTCCCAGGTGTGTATGTGTATAACTCAAACCTCAAAGTGTGTGTGCGTCAGTTACTTGGGCAGGGATACAAAGCACTGGTTGGACAGACAAGGTGCTGAAGATCTTGGCTTGACCACTCAGCTGAGATCTCAACCATATAGCTGTGCCAGTGGGGAGTCATATTGATGATCTGAAGAAAGAGGGAGAAACCAGCCCTGGACTGACTGTGGTCTCTATGTGCTCTTAAGGGAAATTGTACTCAGTGTAGAGAGCTGCATTTGGAAATACTGTGTGTGTACCTGTCACCCTCCCAATGTACATCCCCCACTGTTACCAATGGTAAGGATTGAGGCTCCTTGATTACTGGGCCAGAGGTGGGGTGTCACAATCACAAACTGCCTTCTCAACAAAACAACTATTTAATAAACCTCTGATGTCCTGTATGAAAGACATAATGGTCATAGTAATGCATGCTGGTTTATTGGTCTCACACACACACACAACTACCACAGCACCAATTATCTGTTAAAAAACAATCCTTGAAGATTTGGAGTATCTGTTCATACTGATGCTTCTAGACAAATGGCTGGTGATTTTCTGGTTAATCAGAGAGCTCAGTTGCTAACATGACATAGTACAAGGACATGGCATGGCTAACCATGTCCCCTGTGTTTGTGAAAGGAGATGGGGAAACTATACTCCAAAGAGTAGACTACAACCAGATTTATCAGTTTTTGTTTTCATTAATTTTTCTTAGGAGGTTCAAGTATATGAGTTTATTAGCACAAATAATGTATTTGTGAAATGATTTACTTTAACATCACCTAAGGTTGGGACATGAGGGCTGTGTTTTTTTTTTATTGTTTTTTTAATACTGTTTCATTACGATCTTGAAGCAATAATACAAAAAATGTCTGAAAACTGAGTTATCTCAATGCCCATAGATCTATATATATTGCCTATGATACCAAGATAACTCAGTACCCATTGTTAATTGATTAAAAGGGATAGTATACTGCCTTCGTAAACAAGGACAATTTTTTGCTGTTCTAATCCTTTAACAAAATTATGTTTTTTTCCTAAGGGAATTTACCAGTTAACTGTCTGTAAATAAACTCCAATACCTAATTTCTAACAGGTAGTTATATAACTTATACTTTGTGTAATACAAAGGTTAGCTGTGTACAGGGGTAGTAGATTTTTGTCACATTGAAGTCCAGAAATAGATAGCAGTGTACATGCCCTACCTGTACTAACTATATGTACGTCATAGATAATGGCTGTAATATCTTGTGTATAAGCAAGTTGGTATGCCAGAGGTAGCCATGATAAGGCAGCACATTCAAAGTGAAGTTTTACTAAATAGCAACTGACATGAAGAAGAACCATCACATGGCACATGTATCCAGTAACAGTTAAGTCCATTCTTAAAGCTATAGTAGTTCTATGTCTACAACATCCCCTTTACTTTACAAACATATGAGATAAAGTACTACTGTGAGCACACACATACACACAATATATATATATATATATATATATATATATATATATATATATATATATATGGATCTACTGCTTTTGGTTGAATTACATTTGGTCGAAAATTATTTCAGGCAGCCCACTTCACCGAAAATGCATTTCACTGAAAACCCATTTAGTCAAATTCCATTTGGTTGAAAATGGAATACAGCCCTTGCCCCACCCGAACCTGGAGTGAGACTACTATAAGTTTAGGGCAGGTATGGGGATGTAGCTGCCCACATAAATACAGTGTATTCACTATTATATACTTGTGTATCCATTAAAATACACTGAAACATATAACGTCAGTAAAAACTAGTTGCAAAATGTAGGGGGCTATGCCCCCCACACCCCCAATGTGGGGGGCTGTGCCCCCCACACCCCCCTAACTTTATATTCTCACTCCAGGGTCGCACTGCAGTGGGGCAGGGGCTATATTCCATTTTCAACCAAATGGAATTCGAGCAAATGAGCTTTCAATCAAATGAGCTTTCACTGAAATGGGCTGCCTGAAATTATGCTCAACTAAATGTAATTCGACCAAAAGCAGTAGACCCATATATATATATATATATATATATATATATATATATATATATGTGTGTGTGTGTGTGTGTGTGTGTGTGTGTGTATGTATATGTGTATATGTATATACACATATTATTGCTAAGTGCAGTCAAGTCGAAGTTGAGTAATGGCATCACTATGGGTGGTTGCACTGGTGTGTTCGATCTTCTGCCAGATGAATAATCCATTACTGTTGCTATTGCATGCAGATAACAGAACTAGTGTCAGAAGGGCTTGCAGAGATGTTTTGCTGAAAATAATCAAGCAGGATGACCCAGTGACAATTTTGCTGTTTCATGGGGTTAAATGGCAGATATCTTTTTTGGAAATGCTGAGGATGGTAATGTGGAGAAGGAATCAGGTGATGTGGCAACAGAGAATGCAGTGGTTAGAACTTATGCAACAGTAACAAAATGTAAAAGAAGGCAGCAGGAACAAACTGAGAAGGAGCCTGGTTTTGAGGAGAGTAGAGAAATGAGTAATTAAAACATATACAGCAGTGACAGCAAGCAAAATAGGAGAGCGGCAGCAGACTGTAGGTAAAACTGTTTTTAAAAAGAAGCAAAGACCAACTGTGAGAATTAGAACAAAATGATACTGTTAGACCAAAAATATGTATGGGACAATCTGGTATCTGCTCTAGGTTTAAAGCTGAAGAAATTTGTTCTTGTATTCATATAAGTGCAGAGACTTTTTGTGAATTAACATTTGAAACTGATGATCTGATGATAACATTTCTGTAACTGTGTAACAAAAAGGACATTTATCCATGGAACAATTATTTCTTTTCTGGTAGCAATTTAAATGTTAAAATATTACTTTGCATTTTGGAACTGATGAACTAGAAGAACAGGATGTTAAAATGCATGTAGTGTTTGAAACTGCTGATAACATTATGAAAGTTAGAGGTAAGGGAATCTTATGGAATGGAGGGCAGAGGTTGGAAGCTTTTTTGAAATATGAAAAAAGCATGGCAAAACACTTGCCAAGTGTTAATTTATGGCTGGTCATAGAGGGAGATTAAGATATGCTGCCAGCCTAAATCATGTTTCTTTTGGGGGAGCATTTCTCATTCAGTTAATGACTATGACAGGATAAAATGCGACCAGTGTGGAGAGAAAAGACATACAGCAAGAAGGTGTGTGCCTGAATCCAGGGGACACTTTTGGATGGATTGTCAAGACAAAAAGTAAATAATGAAAAAAAAAGGAGAAAGGGAAGAAAACATACACTATGAAGGACAGGAGGCTGGAGGAGAGGGTGAACTAGGTGAAAATAGAAGAAAAAATATGGAAGGGAAGAAGAGGAGAGAGGTTGCATGCAGTCAGCACAAGGGATTGACATATATTTTTAAAGTTCTAGCCAGTGAAAAATCTGTTTTAGAGGATCAAGGGTAAATATTCAGCAGGGGAAAGAGTAAAAGTAAGAAAATTAAAATTTAAAAATATTTCTACTAAACTTAAAAAGAAGGAAAAGCAACAATTTAAAGTACTTTCAGTAACTGTAACCATAATTATTACCACTTTAAGAAGGATAGGGATACTGGAATTCTTTGATATATTTGATATGGATATTATTCTGTTAGAGGATTTAAGATTCCTAACAAGTGAAGAAAGACTACAAACAGAAATATTTTTGGGTGGAAATATAATATGGAACTTTCGGAAGTGAATGTTGTTCTGGAGTATAAGCCATGTCATATTACACATCAAAAATCTGTTTTCTGGAGAAATATATATGACTTTTACTGTTGATATAATGAAAAGTACTAGATGTAATGTTGGTAAGGATGGGAAGGTTAACTGTTGTGGATGTGAGGTGGAAATAACACATTTATAGAATTACAGCATTATATGCATATACATCTGTTTAATCAAATATTAAACTGTGATGGTTAATGAAAATTATAATTGCATGGAACTTTAATTGGGATTTAAGGACAACATGTGAAAAGAAAGAGAAATATGTAAGAAATACAGGAAGTGATGAAATGTGATAAATTAGCTGTGTGGAACAAAAGTCAATGAACTTATAGAAAAGGGGCACTTGGATCTGAAACTGATTATTTTGTATTATCAGAAGGCTTGGGGATAGCAGATGATGAAACAGTTGTGATAATTTTTTCAAACCATTTATTAATACGGATGGAGGTAATGGAAGAAAGGGAGTACATTAAAACAGGAAAAAGAATAAAAAGAATAAATGAGAAATTATGGGATGAGACTGGAGAATGGGAAGCATGGAACGATTTTGTAACCATGAAGGAGTTCTATAAAAACTGGTCTGAGTGGTGGACTGAACTTAAAATGAAGCATACAAAGTGATTTTTTTCAGTAGCTGGATGATGTAAGTGTTGGTTTGTCTGAATGGATGTTTAAAGGCTATGGGAATGGCCATGAATAAAGATAAAAGTGAGGGTTTGGATGATGCAGTGAAGACTGGGGGGGTGTATTTTTCAGTGAATGAAGTGTCTTTGTTAGGAATAACATTTTGGAAAAATTATGTAGTGATGATATGACTATGATTATGTATAGATATTATCAGAATAAGAAGGAAGAATATGCAAGAAGGGTAGATAAGAATTAATTTTATGGAATGGAAGACTGAATGAAATTTTGTTTAACAGGAAATGTTTTTTGGCAGATATATTGCAAAAAAAAAAATCAGATTGTGGTTGTGGAATGAGTTGGGGTTAGTTATGAAAGAATAACAATGAGGATGATGTAAGAAAAATGATAAATAGTAAAAAATAATAATGTTTATATGTGCGCCTGTAAATATTTTTATGCTGTGTTAAATAAAGGGCACGTACTCTTTTCAATAGGTGCCGTGGGATCTTTTGCATCCATCTGAGCTACCACAAGTTCAGTCAGATGGGGCTTCATTTTAATGTATCATTTGAAGGATGTTTGATTTTTTTCTGTTACCACTGCTCTTTAATGAATATATCATTTTTGCTTGTAGTGAACACGTAAGTAAAAGACATTGGTCTGTATAACAGACAACTTATCAAAAACACTTTACATTTAATAATACCAACAGTAAAGTGCAATTTTAGATTGGATACTGGTCTCTGACCCTAGTAAATTTATGACGACTTCTGCAACCTATCCAAACTCACAAAGCAACTACCTTCCAGCTTACACCCATAGAAGTACCACCCACCAACCTAACATTCACCATCTTAAAACAACCTGAAACTTTTCTAAAGTCAATAAAGACCCCTTCACCAATACATTGAAATTCTTTAATTGGTCTGGTCTAAAACCTCTTCCACTCAACGAGGCAGTCAATACTTTTAATACCTTATTCTTAAGTACTTTAAACCACCACATACCATGACTCACTAATCAGACAAAAACTCAAATGTCTAAAAGAGACAAAGCTTGAAAAGAATGGCTTAAACTTAAAACTCCTTATAACCCTCAGATTTATAGAGAAATGTGTAATATTAGTAAAAAACAACTTAACCTAGGTAAAAAAACAATGTTATAGCCATTTACAACTTTAACACAAAAATGACCCCCCCCCCCAAAATTCTGGATATCAATATGTAACCCTGTTACATCTGGGCTCAAACAAGGAACTCAACTCTTCCCATAACAACTCTCCACTAGAAGTTGAAACCTTATTCAATATCTGCTTCATAGAAAGTATTACCTACCTAACTAAAAACTCTTCACCCCCATCCAATGTCTATATCACCCCCTCAATTACAGCCAATCCTAGTGATTCAGCAAACAACAGGTTAGACCAAAACAAACATTCTCCATACAGCATCCACACTTACTACTTCCTTTAGTCCACCCCCCAATAGCATCCACACCTGAACTTAATTCCCCTCTGTATCATTGCTGGCAACTTTCACTTAGGACTGGAGTCGACATCAGTGATAATAAACCTTCTACTCAAACTCAAACCTTGCTCTACTGCAGCTGACAACCTCACACTTGAATACCTAAAGATAACTGCTGATGCCATAGCATAATCAGTCTCTGTCCTTATTAATAGACTAATAGCTGAAGCTTATGTTCCCACAATATGGAAAAACTCACTATTATCCCTTTTTATAAATATGGCATCTGAGCTGACATCTCTAACTTGTGGCCTAGCGCAATATAATCATCTATCTCTAAAATTCTTGAAAGATGTATTCATAAGCAACTCCTCCACTGTCTTCTACAAGAATAAGTTCTTAACATTCCCCCAGCATGGCTTCCACCTGACACACAGTACAAGTATTGTCCTCCTGTCATTCACTGACACAATAAACAAATACAGGGACTTAGGCAAATTTGCTTCCTCTTTATTCTTGACCTGTCAAAAGTGTTGATAAAGTTTCTTACCCTAAACTACTGTATAAAATGTCTCAACTTGGACTATCCCTTTCTTCAGTACTGTGGTTCAGTAGCTATTTAACTGACAGGCTTCAGTTTGTAAAATGGCAGAATGCCCATTCTCCATACTTGCAAGTCTCCGCTGGTCTGCCCTCAAGGCCCTCTTCTTGATTCCCTCTTCAGTAATATCTTTATCAATGACCTACATACCTCTGTAGGTTCAACCTTTCTTATACAACATGCTGATGATTCTGCTCTTATATGTACGACTAATAACTTGCCTCAGCTTCTCCATATCACGCAAGAAGCTATTTTTTTTTCAATTCTGAAATGGCACCATATTGACCAGCGACTGCTCCACCCTAAAAAAAGTTACTGCTATTTTTCTCCTAAATCACACATGCCTGATAAAGCAAATGTCAAAACTTTTTCACTAAACAAAAGTGAAATTGATGTAGTCTTCCATACAAATCTTCATGGACTAATTATAAATGATAACCTTAAATTTGACCTGCATGTTTAAAATAACATAAAAAACATTTACCAAAAATTAGTAATTGTCTACAGACATAAAAATTACCTTAGCAACATTACAAAAGACACTCTTGCCACTACCGTCCATCTCCCATCTCTCTTATACTGTACACCCATCCTAACCAACCTTCAGACTACTGTTGAAAATAAACTGGAGGCATGCTATAATAAAGTTCAAAAAAATGCCACCAATAAACAATACTGCAGCCAGCACTGTCTTGCTTTTAAGGTTTTGAATTGGCTCAAACTGCCTCACCACTTAGATTACATACAACTTATCTCCACACAATATTATTCACAAAGCCAACAACTTGCCTGCTTTTATTCCAATTTTCCATCCCTAATACACTACTTCAAACTATTGAAACACATCTTCTCAACATATATAAAACCCACAAATCCTGCGGCCAAAGTCTCTACTCATATTGCTAAAAAATGGAATTCTATCCCTCTTCAAATTAGATCCACCTCTAACCTCTCCATCTTTAAACAACTACCAAAAGACTACCTAAATAAATCTCCTATCTCCTCCTGCACTACCCCAAGTTGAAATAGTCCGTTCCTCCCTCCATCCACCACCTGCATATTCTGACTATGTTCAGAGAGAAGGAATTAGTAAAAATCTATTTCTTAGATAAAGAACAAATATATTTTTGCTTAGACTATATTATCTAGTCAGCTTTCTTCCAAACAGTGCACACAGTGTGTTTAATGTCATCTCTATGATCTGCAACATTTGAATACTTTATCTATTTTTCATCTTGTTATAGCTGTCCACATATGTGCACTATGCATGTATAGGTTTACACTGTGTGAACTGAAGATGACGTTTACTTATTTAATATGTCATTTTTCTGCATTAGGCTTTGTAATAACTTTATTTAACCATAACCATGTTATGTAAATGTGGAGATTTTTTCCCTGGCCTTCGCTGAAAATGGGTATTATCCCAGTCGGACTTTCCTAGTAAATAAATGTCAAATAAATACATAAATAAATAAATAAGTCCATTGCTTAACTGTGTGCTGAATCTATTTATTTAACTAGGTTAGACTGTGCTAGAAGGGCTTTATTTTTTGGTACAAACTGACTATGAGGTGATAAGAGAAGCAGATGCACTGTCTGAGAAGAAATACGCATAAATAGGAAAAGATTGCAGATTATCCAAAGAATTGTACGAAGCAAGAAATTTAAGACTTGAAGACACTGATTTTAATTGAATATATTTCTCATTTTAATCTGTATAGTGTTTCCAATTCACTGGCTTATTTGTTTACTGATTCATGCTGTGCTGGTTTGTATACTGATTCATGCTGCTTGCATAAAAATAAACCAGGACCTAATTATTCTGAATGAGCTTGCTCCAAGTGCCTGTTTTGTATGTAATTGGTACTTCTAGCCTCTCATGTGAGCTGGGTGTACAATTGTGCATTTCTTACAGTCAGACTCTCTAGTGACCTAGTCCTTGTGCTCCTAATAATTTGGAGGCTGTGTAAACACCATAATTCAAAGGTACCAAATGTATTCACCATCTATCTCTCACATCCATTCGACATTATTGAAAACACCATAGCTTGACAAGTCAGCATTTCATGTGTAAAGATATAGCCCTTCACCTGATGATCTTATCTAAATCCTGCATAAGCAATCCAGTAACACTTGTTCTTTTCCCTGAGTTTTGGTTTTAAATCCTTCAAGGCGATCCTGCCAAGACCAATTCATCGCTGGATATATTACCTGTTTCCCATTTCATTACTGATCATTAATCTCATACTTGCAATGGTGACTTGTTCTTTTGTCTCTCACTGTTTCCTGAATCCTGCTTGCAATTGTTGTTCCAAGCATGGTTGCAATCTCCACTAAAAATCATGAGAAGAATTCTGCTGGCATGTTGGATCAGAGTAATTGTCTGATAATTTCTATGATGAGTCATATCACCTTTTCAAGACTGATATAAACACAGGCCTTTTCCAGTCAGCTGCTCACAATGTTGTCTTCCAAATTTCCTGGCAGAGCCTTGGAAGTATTGCATTCACTTATATATTTTGTCACTGGGAATGCCTTTAATGCCTATATTACATCACTGGGAATGCCTTCAATACGTATATTACATCACTGGGAATGCTTTTAATGTGTATATTACATCACTGGGAATGCCTTTAATGCTTATATTACATCACTGGGAATGCCTTCAATACTTATATTACATCACTAGGAATGACTTTAATGCATATATTACATCACTGGGAATGCCTTTAATGTGTATATTATGTTACTAGGAATGCCTTTAATGCGTATATTACATCACTGGGAATGCTTTTAATGTGTATATTAAGTCACTGGGAATGCCTATATTACATCACTGGGAATGCCTTCAATACTTATATTACATCACTAGGAATGACTTTAATGCATATATTACATCACTGGGAATGCTTTTAATGTGTATATTACGTCACTGGGAATGCCTTTAATGCATATAGTATGTCACTGGGAATCCCTTTAATGTGTATATTATGTCACTGAGAATGCCTTTAATGCACATAGTATGTTACTGGGAATGCCTTTAACGCGTATATTACCTCACTGGGAATGCCTTTAATGCGTGCATTATGTCACTGAGAATGCCTTTAATGCATATAGTATGTCACTGGGAATGCCTTTAATGTGTATATTATGTCACTGGGAATGCCTTTAATGCATATATTACGTCACTGGGAATGTAATGCCTGGTGCTTGGTCTTTGTTCTTTGGCAAAGCTTTCAATGCATCTTCTTCTTCTTTCATCCCCACAGGTTCCTGACTGTCAGGTATAGGCGGAAACGGTTGTTGATATGTTTCATCTTTACAGTATAATGACTCAGTGTATTCTTAAGGTTTCTTAACCTTCTCAGCATTGTTCAGCATAGATCCTTCACTGTCTTCTATCGTTCCAGTTGGAGGTTGGAATGCTCTGTTTAGCTGATGTAATTTTAGGAAGGCTGATCTTTTTTTCTGTATTATTTTCTGATTTTATTGTTTATGTAAGTATGTCTGTTAGATCATTCATGAATTCCAATAAACACAATAAATGTATTCCATGGCTTTAAACAGGATAACAGAAACTGAGAGCACATTTATCCTAAAAAAATGACTTTGCCAGAAATAAGTTTTATACATTGAAAACAATGAAGTCTAACAATAATGACTTGCAAAAAAATATTACATACATCAGGGAAGTGGTAAAACATTAACAACTGGTTTTACAAATATTGTTTTAATAGCTGCTTTCTGAGGACAGGACATGTTCATGCAGCACATTACCATAGCATTACATTGTAATTGTCACTTTCTCAGCCCTCTAAGTCAACAGTATAGTCATTACTAAGTGTTGCCTGAAACTCTGTTATTCAAGTTAATGCTAGAGATACATCAAAGATGGAAAAAATTGTTTTAAAAGCAGAAACCTAAGGCTAACCAAGCCAAATGTGTGATGATAGTTTTGTTGCCTAGTTATTAGTCCCCCCAAAATAAAAGCAAATAAGAAATCCACAGAGAAATTAAAAAAATTAAGTCACTCTCATAGTACCTAGGTTTGAGTTAGCAGTAGGAAAAGACAGGGGGAAGAACTACTATGTACTAACTAGGGTAGGGTGAAGGGACAGGTGCCTTTGGGCAAAGCAGGTAGGAATAATGACTGGCAGGTGCCAGTTGGATGGAATTGCAGGACTGGCATTCATTTATGAAGCCCTGAGGATGCCTGGGCTTCATAACTGAATGCTGTTACTGCATTCTCCTCATGCAGAATAGCTCATTGCTTCTGCTGCTACAGATACAGATAAGAGAAGAGAGGGCAGAAGACTTTTTTGGTCAGCAGCTTTGGAAGACCTGTTTTTGTAGGTCTGGGGAAATGGTCAGAGCACCAGACAAGCTAGCAATGGTACTGAGACAGATGTTTAAAGTTCACAAATTCAAAAATCTGAAGCTAGACCTATTAACTAGACTCTAGTACAGAAAAAAAAAAAAAAGAGAAAAGGAAAAAACAGGAAACCAACAGAGCTGTTAAAGGGTTGGACTATGCAGGCATCAAGAAAACACAATTCTAGAATACATATGAGAGTATATCCGTTCCAAAAAAAAACAAAAATAATCAGGAACAGCACTTTTGTCATGAAAGGGGGATGTCACACTAATAAAGGGTTGCATAAAATGGCCACATCAGCAGGATTCTAGCAAGTGGTGATCCTAATATTAATAACAAAGAAGATATTTAACTTAAATAATAAACTGCAGAACAAATACCAAAAAGGAGAAACGTGCAACTAAAGGAAATACATACTATGTGTACTTAGAAAGACAGCCTAACCTGGACTTTTATTTATTTATTTATTTTTTGCTTGACATTTGTTTACCAGGATGGTATGTCTGGGTATATGCCCATTTTTAGCAAATGCCCAGGGAGAAAAGCTCCAGGTACAAAAATCTAATTTTACATAGCAATACCATATGAAAGTTATATATTTGTGATACTAAAGACATAGAAATACATATGCGATACTAAGTACATAGGGACAAAATGTTACAAGATTTGAATGACATAGTAGTTGTCACTGAGAACAATAACTTATTAACATAGAAGTATGAGAATAGAATGGACAAGCTTAGGTCCAAGTATACTAGTTATGACAGGCATTATGCACAGGTATTTCAGAAACAGTGGTAGGAAAGCAAGTCAAAACAATAAGACATTGCATTATAAAGTTTGCTTAGCTGTGTACAGAATACAGGGGGATGGTAGAAAATACAGTTTATATAGTAAGGAGTGGAAAAAGGAAATAATATTTTGATATGTGTGTGTTTACTAGAGATTCAAGTGAAGGTTCAAGGATGTGAGGTGATTATAGAGATGCTCTAAGAGTTATAACAGAAATTTTTCAACACAGATAAGAAAGGGGGGAGGTAGATTTGTACTTGGAGAAAGGTAGTGCATATCTAATTTGGTATAGAACATGAACAATGCCATTCATTTCAAAATAGTCTTTTTTAGATAGAATTTGAAGGATTAGAAGGAGGAATGATTGAAAAAAAAAAAGTCACTTTAAAGTGTACTTTACTGTGTGTATTTGTTATCCTTTCCTCCTATATGAGATGCCCCTCACTGGTGTTAGTGGTGAGGACTGAGGCTCCTTGATTGCTGGGCCAGGGCATGGGTGTCACAGTGACAATAAATAAATTATGTTGTGCTCCCCATCAAGAAACAGAAGATGTCATCAATCAAATAAAAATCGCATTAAAATGGTAACAGAAAAGAGGATCTTTAAGATGAGTGATTCACCAGTCTTTACGAAACATATTGGTAAAACGGGGGTCATTGCCACTCCCACTGCAACTCATTTCTCTGTCTGAAATATTTGCCCACATAGCTGAACACATTGTTCCCTAGCACTAAACCAGTTAGGACTGCAACTCCTTCAATTTTTCCTGACCAAAGTTATTGCACAGCTGAAACACCTTTTTATGCTTTTTTTTTCAATCATTCCTCCTTCTAATCCTTCAAATTCTATCTAAAAAAGACTATTTTGAAATGAATGGCATTGTTCATGTTCTATACCAAATTAGATATGCACTACCTTTCTCCAAGTACAAATCTACCTCCCCCCTTTCTTATCTGTGTTGAAAAATTTCTGTTATAACTCTTAGAGCATCTCTATAATCACCTCACATCCTTGAACCTTCACTTGAATCTCTAGTAAACACACACATATCAAAATATTATTTCATTTTTCCACTCCTTACTATATAAACTGTATTTTCTACCATCCCCCTGTATTCTGTACACAGCTAAGCAAACTTTATAATGCAATGTCTTATTGTTTTGACTTGCTTTCCTACCACTGTTTCTGAAATACCTGTGCACAATGCCTGTCATAACTAGTATACTTGGACCTAAGCTTGTCCATTCTATTCTCATACTTCTATGTTAATAACTTATTGTTTTCAGTGACAACTACTATGTCATTCAAATCTTGTAACATTTTGTCCCTATGTACTTAGCATCGCATATGTATTTCTATGTCTTTAGTATCACAAATATATAACTTTCATATGGTATTGCTATGTAAAATTAGATTTTTGTACCTGGAGCTTTTCTCCCTGGGCATTTGCTAAAAATGGGCATATACCCATATAGGGTCCATATCTCAGCCTAGTGGATAAGCTAAAACCTCCAGTACCCTCTCTGTCCAACCAGTGCTTCATGCCCCTGCCCAAGTAGCTAACACACACACACACACACACACACACACACACACACACACACACACACACACACACACACTCACACACATACATACACACTTTGAGAAGAGTTTATACAATCACACAGACACTCCTGGGGAAGGCTGGCACAGGTTCTCCAGCTGTGTCCCTTTTTCCCCAGACTATACGGTAGTACCAGCTGCCATCACCCACTAATATTTATCAGCTATTCAAAGGCCCTTAAAAGGGTGTCCAATTATTACTGTGCGATATTATTATCCAATTGGTAGTATAGTCCAGGGTTAAAGCTGTTAGAGTGGCTTTGTACAATTTTACCAAAAGGATGCAAGTACTCTAAAGAGCTTAAATTATCTCTACAAAAACAGCCACAATTGAAAGGGTTTAAAAATATTTAATAACAAATAGTCAAAACACAAGACAATACTTTTTACTACACAGTGCTAGTCAAGAGTTCAGAGATCACAGAGAAATACTTAAAATAATTCAGTAGTACAGTTCTGACATCACAGAAAAAACGCAGTCTAATCTTTCTAATTTCTAGCTATTTCTAAGAGAAAACACAAGTCTAAGATAAACTTACATATAAAGCAAGACAGTGCTGATGAGTTGGATGGTCAAGACAAAAATGCTTAATGCTCTCTGATTCTCTCTGTTTTTAAAACCACATTCCTGGTTTACATTACATCATTCTTCACACTTCCCTGGATTCCATTACATCATTCTTCACACTTTCCTGGGTTCCCAGGCTAACAGAAACTGTATTTACATTCTTCACCTCTGGGCAGAAACCAGAGCAACAAAGGACATTTATGCATGCAAATGCTGGCCATTAACGCTGGCCTTAAAACAATAGGTAGGATGCCCCACTCTAGACTCACTGGCTCTGAGTCCTAACATCAAAGGGTCACAACATGCTTTATTTGGTCATTAGAGTGCACTGTTGTTACAGTTTTTTCCAGTTCCACATGTAACACTATTTTTACAATTTAAGGCAACGAGCCTGTGGTTTACATTAATATTTACAGATGACAGAATTATCTCCAAAATTCTATCTGGCTAGGCTAGCAGCCTTTATCTGTCTTCACCCAATCTTCACATCTCCCCCCCCTGGAGAAGTCAAGCTAGTTTTTCAAGTGACCTTTGAGAAATGCTGCTTGAGGGAGTTAGGTCTATCTGAGTGTACCTTACCCCATTCCCTGTCTTGAGAGTCCATCTGCATTGGCATTGCTAATCCCACTGCAGTGCTGCATTGACATATCATATGCTTGCCACCTCACGCTCCATCTTAGCAACTTGGCATTTTGCTGGCTGGCTCTGTTTAACCATGTTAGGGGGTTATGATCTGTCATAACAGTGAATTTCCTTCCATACAGATAAGGCTGAAGTTTCTGCAGTACCCACACTATGGCTAGACATTCCTTTTCTACAGCTACATAGCATTCCTTCATGGGTTGGAGCTTATGACTGATATAAACCACTGGGTGCTTTCCCCCTCTGAAGAAATCTGGATAAGTACAGCCCCCACCCCATGGTTTGAACATCCACCTGCACAACAAATTATTTGCTGTAATCTGGACTGGCTAAAACAGGGGGCCCTCCCAAAGCTTCTTTAAGCTTCTGGAATGCCTGTTCACATGCTGGGGTCCACACTACCTTATCTGGCCTGTTCTTCCTTGTCAGGTCTGTGAGGGGAGCAGCTATGGTACTATAACTGGGGACGAACTTTCTGTAGTACCCTGCTGTCCTTAGAAATGCCCTCACCTGCTTTTTAGTAACAGGTGCAGGCCATGCCTGAATGGCTTCCACTTTGGCAGGTTCTGGCCTTATCTTACCACTCCCCACTCTATGTCCTAGGTAGGAGACCTCTGCCATATCCACCTGACATTTGCTTGGCTTAATGGTCAACCCTACCCTCTGTAGTCTGCCCAGCACCTCCCTGACATGTTGAAGGTGCTCTTGCCAGGAATGGCTGTAGATGGCAATATCATCTAGGTAAGCAAAGGCAAACCCTCCTGCTCCTGCTAGGATATGATCTACCAGCCTCTGGAAAGTTGCTGGGTCATTCTTCATCCCAAAGGGCATCTTTGTGAACTCATACAAGCCAAAAGGAGTCACAAAGGCTGACTTCTCTCTAGCACTGGGAGTGAAGGGTACCTGCCAGTAACCCTTGGTAAGATCAATGGTTGTAAGGTACTTAGCCCCACCCAGCTGCTTTAGGGCCTCATCTGCCCTAGACATGGGGTAAGCATCTGACTCTGTGTGACTATTTAGTTTCCTGTAGTCCACACAGAACCTGGCGTTGTCATCCTTCTTTGGCACCAGCACCACTGGGGAGGCCCAGGGACTGTTGGAATCTTGAATCAACCCTAGTTCCAATATCTCCTGTATCTCCTCCCTCAGAGTCTGTTTGACTCTCTCTGGCACTCTATAAGAGGCCAGCCTAATAGGCCTTTGGGTCCTGTATCCACCTGGTGCTGCCCCAGGTGGGTGCACCCTGGTTTCCCAGTGAACATGCCCCAAATCCCTGCAACACTGCTCATATTTATCGAACCTGGGTAGGAGATAGTTGCTGGGACATTGCTACCCCTTCCACTGAGATGTCAGCCCGAGCCTCCCTGAGGAGATCAGTCCCCAGATCTCCCTCATACTCCTCCTGCAATCCACTGCAAATGCTCAGCACAAGGGCCTCCCTATCATGGTAAGGTTTCATCATGTTAACATGGTACAATTTGTGCCCCTGCCTTCTGCCTAGCAGTTCCACCATGTAATTAACATCACTTACCTTTCTTACCACCTTGTAGGGTCCCTCCCAAGTTGCTTGCAGCTTGTTGTGTCTGACAGGAATGAGAACCATTACCTGCTGCCCCACACCATACTCTCTAGCTTGAGCATTCTTGTCATACCACACCTTTTTCTGTTGTTGGGCTTCTGCCAGGTTCTCTTGGGCCAAGCCCATGAGTTCCCTGAGCCTTTTCCTGAGGTTCAGGACGTATGCCACAACAGACTCCTTGTGAGACTCGCACTCACCTTCCCACTCATGTCAAATTAAATCTAGAGGTCCCCTCACACTATGCCCATACAGCATTTAAAAGGGTGAATAACCTGTGGATTCCTGGGGAACCTCTCTGTAAGCAAACAACAGATGGGGCAAATATTAGTCCCACTCCCTCTTAAACTGATCTGCAAATGCCAGTAGCATGGACTTCATTGTAGAGATAACCTCTCAACAAAACCATTAGTCTGGGGATAGTAGGGGGTGGTCTTCATGTGCTGCACACCACAGGACTTCCACAGACAAGCCAGCAGGTCTGACATGAAACCGGCACCTCTGTCAGTCAGCATTTCTCTTGGGAAACCTACCCTGCTGAAAATCTCCAACAAAGCATTTGCCACCTTCTCTGCTTCAATGGAAGACAAAACCACTGCCTCAGGGTATCGTGTAGCATAATCCACTACCACTAGGATATACTTTTTCCCTGTGGAACTTGGGGTACTCAGAGGACCCACAACATCCATAGCTAACCTCTGAAATGGCTCCTCAATCACAGGCAAAGGCATCAAAGGAGGTCTCACTTTGTCTCCTGCCTTGCCTACATTTTGGCATTGCTCACAGGTCCTGCAGTACCCAGTTACATCCCTGGAAATTCTAGGCCAAAAGAAGTTCTGCATAACATGTCTCTTTGTACGTCTTATGCCCATATGACCTGGAAAGGGAATATCATGGGCTATGGCTAGAAGTGTCAGATGGTAGGCTCTAGGTACTATCAACTGATGTACTCTCTCACCTTCTAGCCCTCCCTCAGGGGCCCACTCTCTGTACAGTAACCCTTTGTCCTAGTATACAGATTCCCCCTTTCCTTGAGAATCAGGTGCCTCCCTAGCTACCTGCCTCAGGCCTTGCA
Organism: Protopterus annectens; assembly: GCF_019279795.1. Taxonomy (NCBI): domain Eukaryota; kingdom Metazoa; phylum Chordata; order Ceratodontiformes; family Protopteridae; genus Protopterus; species Protopterus annectens. Next base: position 532,461,124 of record NC_056727.1, on the reverse strand, counting down.
ATGTAAGGTCTGAGAGCTGAGCCTGTCTCAACTCTCTCCCTGTAACCCTTCCCAGCTCCTCTTCCACAGGAAGTCTGGTATCCTCTGACAATGGTGCCTCACTGTCAGCCTAGGTGCTACTACTCACCTCTACCTTGGCAGTCACTCTGTCCCAGGGAACATTAGTACCCACAAGCAGCTGTGACTCACCTTCAGTCTCACTGCTACCGGGTAGCTCCCACCCTGAAGTAACCAACTCACCAGTCCTGGCTGCAAGTATGCAGTCTGTCTGGGTCTCCCCCAGGCTACCAGACCCACATGCTTGTCTCCTAGCCTGCCTTTGTGTAACTGCACAAACACATGGTACTGCCTCATCCAAATTCTTCCCTATCAGGACATCTGCAGGATGGTAGTTTGGTACCCCTGTTGTCCCAAGACAACCCACTATTGGCATTTTGTCTTTCCCAGTTACTGGCTCCCTCACCTTTTGTTCCCCACCTTGCCTCCATGGACACCTGTAGGCCACATGGCCCCACTGGTTGCATTCAAAACAGTTAACCCTAGCTCCTGGACATGTACCTGTCTAGTGGCTTCCCTTGCCACTGTCAGATTCTGTTAGGGTAGTCTGTGCTGCCCACCATGGGTTCCTTTAGACCCATGAGCTGTACAGGGGGTCCCTTTCCTGTGCAGGGCTGCCCTGCTTGCCAGGTATAGGTCTCCCTTCTTCCCCAACTCATCTAAAGTGGCACATTGTCTATCAGCTAACCAGATCCTCATGTCCTCAGGCAAAGTGCAAAGGGCTTGCTCCCTCACCGAAAGGTTTGTCAGCCCTTCAAAGGTGGTGACCTGACATCCACTCACCCATCTATGGAAATAAGTGCTTAGTTCAGCAACATATTCACACACACTTTCATTTGATTTGTGTCTATGTCATGAAACTTTTTCCTATACATTTCAGGTGTTAGCTTAAACGATTCTAACAAGTGAATTTTAACAGCAGTATAATCAAAACATGCAACGGCAGACATTTTTGACAAAACAGTTACAGCTTTACCATGGAGTGAGGGGGTCAGGGGTCAGATCTATCTTCACCCGATCTTCACAGTCACCACCACATTCATAATTCAGCTGATAATCATACCTCTCAACTGTACAGATTTTCGCAGAATGTCCAGATTTTTGCCTTATATTTTTGGTCCATTTTTCATAAAATTGTGGCATTCTGACAGATTAGTGGCAAATCATTGAAGACTGAAACTGGAAAATAATGACAGACATTTGAGTTTTAGACTTCATACCCTTCAGAAAATTTATGCTAATGCAAAACCTGCTATTCTATCAACTTTCTAAATTTGTAAGAGCAATATTTCAAAATTGTCCCTATTTCTACCACTTTTTTTGGCTTCTTACTCTAAGCGGTTGAGAGGTATGGCTGATATTCTTAAATAATTTTTTTTATTTTAGCAGAAAGATTCCCACTCCTATATATGTGGGTTTATAAAAGATTAGGTGATCCCCTACATATTGATCTATATAAGAAAACCACTGAAGTAAATAACTAACTACATGCTAACAGTATGCACCCATTCTGACAAAAAATAATGTACTTAAATCCAATGCCCTAGGGATAATCAAAATCACATCTGACTTGATGCTTCATCAAAATATTTAATTTCTTAAAACTGAATTTGAAGTGAAGGTTATAAAGTGAATTTGATAAATATGATTCTTGAACCTATCACAGAAGTCAGACCTAGCCATCCCAATACACCAGGTTTTCTATTGCCTGTTCATACCTACACGGAATGCCTGCAGGGAAATCTGCATTAATAGACTACAGCCTGGTGAATGAGTAATACAGCCTAGTTACAAAGATTCCTTTACCAGTGGAGTACTAGGTCATTAAGAGAATCAATACACAAAATTAAAAAAAAAAAGATTATTTAAGGGAAAATAGCTTTAGCCCTCATTCTAGGGAATGGCCCTAGATTTGTTCACAAGAAAGGTAAAGGTCTAACAGCTAGCAGCTGCTACTGAGCTTCACCCTGTAGATCAGAGTTTGATTCCCACAGCCTCCATTTGCCTATTGTGTGTCTCTGAGCAATTCAACTAACTTGACAGTGCTCAAAGGTCAGCTATGTGACAGGCTTGTGCCCAGTAGAGTTACCCAGTTAACAAATGCAGAAGGTGGTTCTCAGTAAACAACACTATCGATTTGCTTCACTATCCAAGAGATCTTATGCCGACTCCTAGAATAAAGTGTACCATATGACAAGCAACTTCCTTTAGCTAGCTATTAACATATCTGAAAATATATACCGACAAATGCTATATAGGGAGACAAGAGAATATGAGCAGGGTGCCTGTTACACCAGTGGTACAACATTAAGGGGATTTTGGCTGAAAGCGCATGCATTTTAGTGCAGAGGTCTTTATTAATTTATTTGATAGCCAAATGGATGAGATGTCCATGGATCTAGAATGGTTTTAAAGGTTGTCAGGGATATCTTTTGTTTGATATGTAAGGGGAGCTTATTCCAGAAATAGGGTATACATTGGGTTAGGTATCTGTCTTGCCAGCACATATTGTTAATTTGATTGTGTTAGCTTAAGTCTCTAAAGCAAATGTTATTTTACAAACGGTTTTATTTAAGTGGAGTTCAAAGATTGAGGGATAATATACAGCATGGAAAGCTAAGCAGTGATCATCCACCATGAGCCTATATGAGACTGAATTGAGGAATAGGGCTTTCAGTCTATTGGGGTGGTTAAGTTAAGGGTACTAAGGCCCAAAATCAATTTGGTGAGGAAATATTGAGGTTTCTCAATTTGATTTAGATGCTTAATAAGGTACGTGCCAAAGGGGGGATTATATTTGATAAATAACCTAATAAAGGAGTCATAAAGAGAGCCTTCAACTTCTTTGAGAAGTGAGAAGATACTATAAGGATAAACTTATAAGGTAAATTTATTTTCTGACCATAACTGAAACATTAGTGGTCAAAAGGAAGGTTATTATCAACACAGGTACCAAAGTCCCTGATGACTAGATCAGACTGAAGTGGAATGTTATCTATGTGATAATGGATGGTGATGCCAGACTTAACAAAGGAAACCATGTTGCATTTCTTGGCACTGAAGGAAACCCCATAATTATCAGCAATACTTTTATTTGGTCTAGCCATTGCTGAAGAATTTGAACAACATAATGGCATTTGATAACTGCCCACAGTTTGAAACCATCAGTAAATTTGGTTGGCCATAGCTCCTTAATATCAGTTTTCATGTCAGGAAAGCATTGGCTAAGGGGAGGAGGGGCTAGACAAAGCCCTTTGGATACCACTGGTGACATTTTTTTTCTGTCTAGAGTATATGCCTATGACCTTAAGGATATGGGTTTTGTCGAACAGCCAATTAGCTATCCTGTGAGCTACATATGGATTGATGCTGAATTGGAAAAGCTTGTCAGTAAAATCAGCATGGGGGATAGTTTTATTAAGTGGGAATTACTGCTTCTTGGCAGACATCTAGGAATATTGTCAAGACCCAGGGAACTAGGACTTTTAATTTTTGGAAAGTGTCAAAACGTCTTGGTTCAGAGTGATTGTGGAATGGGAAGTGTGGAGTGCAGATGAGAAGGTGGATGGAAAAAAGTTGTAAGATAATTTCTCTGCAATAATATTACCAATTCCCTTAGACTCAGAGAAACAGGTACCATTAGAGATAAGTTCAGTACAGAATTGTTGGTTACCTCTAATTAAGCTTCCTAATATAACTGAAAAAGATGCTATTGTTGTCATTTTAACTGGTTGCAACCTTCATTTCATAGTGAACCTTGCATTTCTTAATGGTAAGTTTAAGGGACTGACTTAGAAATTTCAAATTCTTTTTATAACGATGAAGTGGAATTTTTTTATACATAGGTTCATAGGTAGGTACTAGGCTATTGGCCTGAGGGCCTATGTAAGCCTATACAACAAGGTTCTCTGGCTTACTCCACCCAAGAAAGTTATTTTCCTGTGCCACTGTCAAGCAGAGACACAGAAGTGATCCCTGGGGTGTATTTCCTATTTCCCATCCACTCATCAAAATTTTTCTTGAAGAGTGCTAATGAAGAACCTTGCTTGACATAGATGGGTAGCCTGTTCCAGAGTATGGGAAGTCTCTGGGACAGGAATCTATCCTGCCAGCATGTTCTGTTTATTGTGGTGACAAGGTTTAGGTCCCTAGAGCATGTAGCTCGGAGGGATTGTGATTTCTTTAGATGTAGCATGTCCAACAGCTGTGGGTTTGACATAGCTTTATATGTTAGGTGAGATCACCTCAGAGTAGGCAATATGCTACGGAGTAAAGCTGGAGTTTTTCAGATGGTCAGTGTAGGGCATCTGTTTGAGACCAGTAATCCTCTTTGTGAGGTACTTCTGTGGACATTCCAGCTGCTGCAGATGTCTTGTGAGGTACATTCCAAAAAGGGCATTGTACTCTATAATGGGTCTAATGAGTATTGTGTAGAGGAGAACAATGACCTAATTTTTCCTGGATGAGAACCCTTTTATGATGAGGTGTGCCACATAGAAGGACTTCCTGACTACTGTGGTGATGTGACTATCAAAAGACAGACTACTGTCCACCTGGGTCCCAAGGTCTCTTATCACGCATTCGGTGTTAAATAGACTGCTGTCTATGAGTAGTTCATGGGTACAGAGTTTTTACCAAAGGGGATGACAATGCACTTTTTGGCATTGAGCTTGAGGCCATGGCTCTGACACCAGGCCCTTCTCTAGGATGTCGACATCATCTGGGGACTCGACTATGGTTCCTAGTTTGCAGTCATCTGCGAACTTCGTTAGCCAGAGGCCTTCTGTGTTAGCCTGTACTTCAGAGAAGTAGATACCAAAAAGGAGAGGTCCCAGGACTGAACCCTGTGGTACTCCACTTGTCACTGGTTTGAGGTCAGATTTGGAGTGTGCAACTTTTACGTGTGGGTTCTGTCAGTGAGCCAGTTGGCAACCCATCTTGTGACATAGGGATTTATACCTAGTTTAGTGAGTTTAGCTATAATTCCAAAATGGAGGATGGTGTCGAAAGCCTTGGCGAGGTCAAGATAGGCTGTGTGAACCACCTTATCCTCATCTATGGCTTTGGTGACTGCCTCAAAGAAGTTGATCAGGTTCAGGAGGCATGATCTGCCTTTCACAAGCCCAAACTGGGTGGGATCCAGAGTTTGGAGGTTACCAATGTCTTTGTTTATGAGTTCCATGATGATACATTCCATGGCCTTGCAGACCAGGTTCATCAGGCTAATAGGGTGATAGTTCCCGGGATCAGTGGTGGCTCCCCTTTGTGGAGTGGGATAACTGTTGCTGTACGCCATTCAGTGGGCACAAAGCCGGATGTGAGGCTATGATTGAACATGGTGCTTAGGTGGGGAGCCAGTTCGTGTAAAATGCAGCCTGGGATGTTGACCGGTCCCATGGATGCTGTGTTTCTGGCTTTAGAGAGTGGAGCTTTTACCTGCATAGTTGTGATTACAGGGACTCTGCATTCTTCCTGTATAGATATAGGCCCTTTAGAGGGTGGGGTGGGGTGGGGGGTAAAGTTAGCACTGAACCTATCTGCCAGGATGTTGGCAATATCAGTTGGTTCTGTAATTTTCGTGCAGTTGTGCTGTAACTCAGAACAGATCTGGGTGTTGCCATTGAGATTCTTCACATGGCTATAGAATGCTTTGTGTTTGTCCATAGAATCAGTGGCGATTTTGTTTTCATAGCTAACTTTGGAGGATCTTATAAGGGATTTCAGCTTCTTACTGAGTCTGACCAGGGAGCTCCTCCACTCATGGGATTTTACTCTCTTTTGCAACAGTTTCTTCCTTCTGTTGTACAGTTTGTTTATAGCAAGGGACCACCAGATTGGCTTCCTTTTTTTGGAGGATAGCTTCTTGGTTCTGTTTGGGATAGCACGATCCATGCACTTGTGTAAGTGCTTATAGAGTGCATTTGTGTAGGATTCAGCAGTCGCAACTGTATTGTCCATTTGCATGGGTGTCATGAAGTTCACCACTTCTGTCTTAAGAAGCATGAAGTTGGCTTTGGAGAAATGTTTTACCGTGGTTTCCTTAATGGGGGGGTGGATGATCAGGAGTGTTTGCGTTTTTACATAGAGTTTGTTGATGTGGGAATTCCACCACCTGGGCTTTATTTTAAACTTGCCATTACATTTATGTCAGACTAGTATAGATGCCGCAATGCATCTATCCAAGAGGAAGTAAAATTTAGATGAATAGGCAGCAGGCAGCTTCAGAAACAAAGTTTACTACCGAGCCATACTATTTGTGGTTATAAGTGACATCAGTAAATACTAAGACATTAGTTTGGCAGTAATCCCTGACTATATTGAATTGTTAGGGGATATAAAGCAGGTTTTTAGGGAGACAGTCACAGTAAGATGGTCAGATTTGACTAAGGAGGGGATAACAAATGAAGTTGTGCAATTGGAGGATACATTTGTAAGGATAAGGTCTAAAAGACACACTTGTGTTGAGCAAGGGGACAATTTAGTGCAACGTATAAACATTTACAAAGTCTGGAAATCTCTGAACATATTTGTTGTTGATAGTATACATTTGCCTGTTTAAGAGTGGTTAGCTGAAGTCACGCATAAGGAAGGTATTTGGTTTGATGATTAACTTTTCTATCTGGTTAATGAATTCTGCATGTTCTGATGGGGCCATAAATGGGATTCTCTACCTGAAGAAAATGATGTTTCCTAAAACTGGAGATTTTGTGCATTAGTTTGGTGTTTTATTAGATAACAGTAGTTGTCTGCCAGCAAACGTAATACAGGAGTCATTTAGTTCACATCTGCTGTCAGCCTGTTTTATGTTTTTTACTGTAAAACTACAGTGATGTGTGTCTTTATTTGCAAGAAGTCATTTGTTGTGCAAGACAGTTCGGATTTTGTTTACAGCTCCAACTTACTGCAGCTACATTATCTGTAGATAGCTACTTGGTAGCCTTGTCATTTGTCTGCCATTTTAAATGGCTGTTTCAGCAGATACAGACGTTTGTTGTTTTCTAGTTTGTAAGGGTAGGCATTGGACATGTTTGCATGTTTGTTGGCTAACATTTGGAATTTGTTGGTAACTTCTAGCTATTTTCAAAAGGAGTGGATTTTGCTGGAATTATTAATACATTTTGGGATATTAGTTGGAGCAAGCACTGCTCTGTGATTATTTTATGCTATGTAGTAAAGTTTAGCAAGCGAATAACAACCATTACAATTAAGGCAAATAGGTTAATAGGGCTTTATTTTCTTTCTTCGCTTCAAGGCACCCTGATATCTTTTTCCCCATTTTTAAGGGTTGCGTTAATCCACATTTAGAGTTCCTCTCTCACTCTTTTTCTCTTTCTGGTCCTTAGCCTCTTTCCTCCATGTAAAGAAACTTGAGAGAATCCAGTAACATTTTATTAAATGTTTGCAGGGTTTAGCGACTTTGCTACACTATTATCGTTCAAATGTTTATTGGTTTGAATGTGAAGCATATGACCTACAGACCCAGAAGAAACTTCCTTGTCGTACCACCCGTGTTGATATTTTTTATTTCTCATGTAGATCTCAAGATCATTTTTGAAGGGTGAGAGATCCTGCAGTACTTCACATGACTGGATGTCTCTCATGTTACTGGTGGGAAATGGAGACGAGATTAGCTTAAGAGGAGTGATGAGTGTAGTTGAGTGGTAAGGGTGATGACTGGCAAAAAGTGATTGTGCATCTTAACGCGTACCCTCCAGTGCAGTTCTTTTGAGTGTGTACCTTTAACTCCCAGTGGGTGTGGCTTGAGCCTTTAAAAAATGAAGTTATCACCTTACAGTTCTAACAAATATTCATTGACAGAGGTCAAATATCCATACAATCGTATTTGCCATCATGTAGGCTTCAGGTTAAAATATTCTGATACCTTGTATGTAGAATGGTTTTAGAATTATTAATGCTAATATGAACAAACAATATCTGATGCCAGGAGGTGCAGTAGGAGGTAACTGCAGAAATGCCTGGAAGCACACTCAGCTGTAATGAGTTAATATGAACAATGCTGGATATAGTGTGGAAGGGATTTTGCAGGACTGCCAACATGAGTAAACACTCCAGTATCCCTACAGTGTCATCATCCCTGGTAAGATTCAACCACAAAGCAGTCACTTTCAAAGTCACCATCTCCCATGACCCCCCCCCCCCACCTCAAGCTAGGGTCAAACAAAAAAATTTCTCCAAGGGTGATTACAACCTCCTGATGGAAAGTATAAACAGCTTCACAGCCCCCTCCCCCTCCATAGGAACTGGCACATATATCCAAACCTACACCAAAGTACTATATGAGCATTTATATAGCTGCATGGAATCAGGAATACCTGTCTAGTGAACATCTAAAATAAATAAACTTTATAATAGAAGGAAAAAAATGCTGTCCAGGACCAAGAAGGAGCAGGTGCCTAATTGGAAGCAATCTCTCCTTAGCCTGAACAAGCAAATAAGAGCACTAGTGAAATCCTTCAAAGCAAAGTCCGAGTCCACACTGGCCACATCTACTAAAGACAATCATAAGGCCTTGTTCATATATGTCTGCAATCTCAAGGGAAGCACCCAGATCTGCTCAGAACTGGTGGTCAAGGACACCACATACACAAATGCTGTAGATATAACCAACTTGCTGGCAGACAGGTTCAGTGAAAACTTCACTCCTCTGTCTCCCCCATCAGTAAAAAAGGACATCCCCAGTACCTGCCCCCCTCCCCTTATCTCTAGGGAGCAAGTCATCACTGCCCTCTCAAAGACAAAAAATACAGACTTCATGGGACCCAATAACATCCCAGGCTGCATCCTACATGAACTTAGGCAGGCACTTGCAGCATCATTAGGCACCTTATTCAACCAAAGCTTGACTACCGGCTTCATCCCAGCTGAGTGGAGGACAGCTACTGTCATCCCTTTACACAAAGGTGAAGCGTCCACCAATCCAGGAAATTATAAACCAATCAGACTAATTAGCCTGATCTGCAAGGCCATGGAGCGGATTATCATGGACCTTATTAACAAGGACATTGGCAACCTCCAGACACTTGATCCCATACAGTTTGATTTTGTCAAGGGGAGATCATGCTTGTTAAATCTGGTTGACTGCATTGAGACAGTCACTAAGGCCATAGACGAGGGGAAGACGGTGCACACCACCTACCTTGACCTAGCCAAAGCCTTTGATACTATTCCCACTCAGGTATAATAGATAAACTCTCTCAACTAGGCATCAATCCATATGTTACCAGATGGGTAGCAAACTGGCTCACTGATAAAACCCACCTAGTCAAAACAGGGGAAGCCACCTCAAGTAGTAGAGCCATAGCAAGTGGTGTACCCCAGGGATCAGTCTTGGGACCTCTGCTGTTTGGGATATACTTCTCAGAGGTGCAGACCAAATCTAGTGGGCTATGGCTGACCAAGTTTGCAGAGGACTGCAAGCTTGGTGCTGTCATTAATTCCCCTAGTGATGTGGGCATCCTCCAAGAGGGTCTCACCCAAACAAATGACTGATGTCAAAAACATGGCCTCAAACTGAATGCCAAAAAAATGCATTATCATTCCTTTTGGGGAGAGTGACATCCCCACAAATTATCACATTGATAATAAGGTACTAAGCACGCAATCAGTTGTGAGGGACTTGGGCACCCAAATGGTTAGCAAACTGACTTTTGACTACCATATTGCCTCTGTTGTACGGGAAGCTTTCTATATGGCCCACCTCATTAGTAAGGGTATCTCATCCAGGGACAACGTGTCATAACATCCCTGTATTCTTCCCTTATAAGACCCTGAGTACAATGCCCCTTTCAACATGTACCTCACAAAGCACATGCAGCAGAGGAGAGACCACAGAGGTTCCTCACCTGGAGAATCTAGGGCCTCAAACATCTACCCTACACAGATAGGCTAAAAGCCCTGTCCCTCTATTCAGTCTCCTACAGACTCCTCAGAGAAAACCTCTGTCTGGCATACAAAGCAATCTCAGACCCTGCCCTGATGAGACTGCTGCATATCTGCAAGTCAAGCTCCACTTGAGTAACCTGCATGCATGACCTCAACCTGGTCTGTGACATCAATAGGACTTGTTGGCGGGACAGATTTGTGTCCCAGAGACTCCACCTTTTGTGGAATAGACTCTGTCTCCACATAAAACAGTGTACCTCATTAAACCTTTTTAAGCGCAACCTGGATAACTGGATGTGGAACAGAAAACAGACCCCTGGGATTCCACCTGTGTCCCTGCTGGACAGTGGCATAGGGTGCTGACTTGTTGGAACATGGGCTAAATTCTTGGCTAGGCTTGATAGGTACTTTTATAGGATCATAGGACATTACTAAACTGCCTATCAGTATTATTAGCCGTTTATGAAAAGATCTGGAAAAAACAGAAACTGGTAAGTGTGAGTTTTTGAATTAGCAATGTGATGTCACATTGCTTTAAAGAAAAAAAAAACCTGTGGATATTTAAGATGAATCAGTCAGATATATCGGCAAGTGCCAGTGGGTTTCTTTTGAAGATGAAGGCAGAAGGAGAAATGTTGGACAATCTAATATGAGAAGAAAGTAAAGATTATCATATTTGTATGCTGACTGAGATGCATTTTCAGTGCAGTGACAGCACTCTCATTATACCAGGAATTAGCAATCTATTATGCTTTCAGGCCCTTGAGTAACTGCAGGGGAGTATCCATATTTGTCAGAACCACCATTACCTCATATCAAATTATACATGACTTTAAAACTGAGCTCCTGGCAATCCAAATCTCCCATAACAAATCCAGCAATTACGTCACTGCTAGCTACAGATCCCTGTTAATATCCCCCAGAGGTCATGGAAACTACCTTAACAGCATTGAGGGTTTAAATATCAAACCAAATACCTCCCTAGTGGACCTCAATTGCATACTAATATTAAACATTTACACATCGAAAAATGGATATGGTCTGCATTTCTTTCACTTTGTTAATACTGGTGCACTGGTGATAATTGTAAAACTAGCCACTAGAGGTTCTAATATTGTTGAACTGGTCAATATCACCTTAGCCCCCACATGTACCTTACCCCACATCTCCTCATCCCTAGTTATATCTGACCACACATCGGTCATATTTTTTATCAAATCTATTGCTGCCAACTAGGGTTGCCACCTTTCCAAATGGCCAAAGTGGGACATTTGTGCTACAAACATCAGATTTTGCAGGGCAAAACATACCCACAGCCAGTACAAAGGACAGAACTTCAGTTGTTTGCCTGAATAAAAGTTTATTCTTGTAGCATTTTTGTTCCTTATTCTGTTTCGTATAACATTTAGGTGTTTCAGATACAGAATAACTGTTTTATGCAACTATTACATACAATATAGAAAATACTTTTGTCCTAAAATCTCAGGACATTTGCCATTTTCTCACAATATTTTGCAGGACACAACTGCCCAAAGAGGGACTGTCCCTCGCAAAGTGGGACAGGCGGTAACCGTACTGCCAACCCAACTAAATTACATCCTCTTTAGGGCCTTCTCTAGAGCAAACCTATATCATCTTGTAGAAGATCTGCACTAAATTCCCACCAATCCCCCACAAATTAAACCAGCTGTTGGTGCTGTCACATTCACCTCTGACTTTTACCATCACCTAAACAGCTGCATAGAAAGTCAGTACCTGTCTACCAGAAACATAATGGCAAATTCAATAATAAATCTTTCTGGTAGAACCCCGGCATTAATAAACTGTGTAATAAAATAAGGTCTTCTTCTTTCGGCTTTTCCCAGTAGGGGTTGCCACTGCAGAACAATGGTCTGCAGAACAATTGACAGTGGATTTTTACGGTATTGAGTTGTCATCCCAGCACCCAACCTTTCACAGAAAGCACACACACACACACACACACACACACACACACACACACACACACACACACACACACACACACACACACACACATTCACACCTAGGGCCAATTTAGAGTGTCCAATCCACCTACAGCATGTCTTTTGGATCACCTACAGCATGTCTTTGGGATGTGGGAGGAAACTGGAGCACCCAAAGGAAACCCATGCAACCACAGGGAGGACATGCGGACTCCAAACAGAAGGCACCCCAACCAAGAATAGAACTGGAGAACCTCTTGCTGTGAGGTGGCAACGCTAACCGCTGCACCACCATGACAGCCCGTGTAACAAAATAAGGTAAAAAATGAAAATTGTTAAGAATGAAAAGTTGTAATAAATCACCATTCCTCTGCCTTAATTTTGTTTATGTCTTTCGGCTTTTCCCAGTTAGGGGTCGCCACAGCGGAACTCCCGTCCGCTAATGATTGGCAGTTGATTTTTACGTACCGGCTTGCCAGGCCTAACGCACAACCTTCAACGAAGGTACGCCCATTCACGCATGTCTCCACGCAGAAGACGCTCTAGCTGAGAATCGAACCGGACAGCGTCTTACTGTGAGGCGACAACGCTACCGCAGCACCACCACAACATTGAAACATGCCAGTAAGTAATTTAAGAACAGTATTAGAAAATGCAAAGTGGAGTATAAGCTTACGCTTGTTATAGATACCAAAGAAAACTACACATTTTTCTTTAGTTATGGCTGGAAATTATGGAATAATGACCAACAAGGCACTGAGCTAATCTGTAATAATGTCAAACATTCTGATCTCAAGGATATAGACAATATATTAACAGATAGACAAAGTACCAACTTTGCTCCATTTACCCACATTGTTGCTCTCACACTCTATAAAAATGTAATTTCCCTTGAAATTACCTTGGAACAAGTCTTAGAATCTCTCTCAAAGACTAAAAATAATATGTCAGTGGGTCCAGACAACATACCAAGCTGCAGTCCCATCAATGCCAAGAATGCATTATCCAAGCCTCTTCTTAAGCTGTTCAGCCTCGGCCTATTTACAGGGTTTATGCTTGTGAACATCCGCTGTGACTCCCCTACACAAGGGCAACTCCCTCCATAGACTCAGATAATTATAGGCCCATCAACCTCTCTGACCTTATATGCAAAGTCATATAACGTATCATAGCAGAGCTCATTAATGCAGACATGGGCAACTTAACTGACAGTCAGTTTTTTTTTTTTTCGAAGTGTAAGCTCTGTATCCTGAACTTAGTCAGCTACTTTGAAAAGGTTATAGAGGCTGTGGCTAGTGTTCACTCCTTACATACTATTTATCTTGACCTGGCCAAGGCTTTTGATACTATCCTCCATGCTGCTACTGTTGAAAAACTAGACAAACTTAATGTGGCACTTATGTTGCCTGCTGGATTTTGGTTTTGCTATCCAACTGATCCCAAGTTGTGAAAGTTGCCAGTACCCTTTCTGAATGTAAAATTTCAACTATTGGGCTACCACAGAGATTAGTACTAAACTCTCTTTCACTTGGAATTTGTTTTTCAGGCATCATCCCAAAAGTGTGTTTTACCAAATTTTCTGATGACTGTAATCTGGGCACTATTACTGCCTCATCTACTGATACTAAAGAGGTCTTATAAGGGCTATAAATGCACATACCTGCTATACCAAAAATGGACTTTTGCTAAATACAAAATGTGTAGCATAGTAGTGTTTGCTGAAAAATTGCCCCCACTGTTTTTAGTAGCAGGAGGCTAGTTTAGTTTTATACATAGTGTTGATATTTGTAAGAATAAGGGGAACGTGTAACAGAGAAGGAAGGAAGGAAGTATGCTGCTGCTAAGGTAATCCTTGCTTGATCTATCAGGTAGTGTTCGGCCCTACAGAGGGAGTCGAGTTTTTGGTGAGTTTTCTTGATGGAATGAAGTATGTGGTGATCAAACTTGAGGTTGTCATATATTATGACTCCAAGTACATATGAAGATACAAGATACCAAATGAAATTATGCACATGATAATAAAAAGAAAAGAGAAAGAAAAAAAAAACAACAAAGTCAAGTAACAATCGCCCACTCTTTCTGCAGCAACTGTTTTTTTCAGCTTCCCCATTATCCAAGACCAGTCCCACAATTGTGAGTTAACCACAATATCCAAGATGCACTTGTTATTATTTTAGCACAAACCCCTGTCATATGAGCATTCAAATTGTCATAAAAAATTACATTACTTGGTACATTAGATGATGCATCACAAGACAGGATATTCCAACAAGCTTATAGTCACCTAATACAAGTCCACAAAATCTGAACTCTCAGGCAGTATGATAAAGCATGTTCAATAGATTCTTCACAGAAACACATATTGCAAAATCTATCCTTCTTAATTTTATATTTCATCAAACTGTAGCCTACCTAGCATTAATCTCCATAAAAAAAAAAACATTCTTTAATTCATTTCTGCTAGAAAAGCATTGTTGCTTAGCAGATACTTCTGCTAACAAAGAAGGGGAGAACTCACTCCAAGGTCTAGTATAATAGTATTGATCCATTACAAATGTATACCACAACCTCCTATTTTATATAAAATGAGTTAAGGACAATCGCCATCAAATATATTTCTGTACATATTCATTAGCAAGGTAATGAGAAACAAGTTTCCACTTTTTCCCAAATTTATGATCCCAAGCTTCTTTAAATTTATATTGTAAAACTTGTCCTAATAAATATGAGTTTCTATTCTGGATTTTTAGTAAAATCCAGTGTAGATGCAGAGATGCCAAAAATACAATTGGGTTATACAAATATAGTCACCTTCCCCCTTGGTACAGTATAGGACACCCCTTTTAATAGGGTTAAGTCTACTACCCCTTATAAAAGAGAAAAAATAATTCTAACAATATTTTCCTATATCTTTGGGAGAAGGATAAACACTTCCTATATTACATAGCATGGTTAGATTAACAGAGTTTAGCATATAAACTTTATTTTTGAAAGATAAATAAAAATATTTCCATATATTCAACAGGGTCTTAACCTTATTTAAAAGTTCATACCATTGTTGATAACAAACTGCAGAACTGTCAAAGGCAACACCTATCATTTTATAATTTTATTTTGAAAATTAATACTTTGAAAAGGGGACGCAATCCCAAATCCCTTACATTTTTGAACATTAAATTGTAAGCCTATAATATGTAACTCCTGTTCTATATCACCAGTGTTACATGCCACTATATTTAGGTCATATTGCATAAGACAAGTATGTAGGAATCAAAACAGAATTCGCAAGAATAAGTGACTTATATTTGTAAAGCAATACACATTTACACAATACAGCATTCATAACTAAACCAAATAGCAAACCACTCAGCAGGCAACCCTGTTTTGCACCTCTTTGAATATGAATTGCTGTCCCTAAATGTTCATTAATCAAAGGAATAATCCATGAATTACAGTAATAATATGATTTTATAACTAATATTATAACTTTTCAGGATATCCCATAAGCTGTTATGAGCAACAGTATCATAAACTTAGGAAATGTTACAAGCCAAAGTAACCTATTTCCATTCTGAATTTCATAGGTTCATAGGTTCATAGGTAGGTAGTAGGCTATTGGCCCTAGGGTCTATACAAGCCTAGCCAAAAAGGTACCCTGGCTTTCTCCACCCAAGAAAATTATTTTCCTGTGCCCCTGTCGAGCAGAGCCACAGAAGTGATCCCCAGGATGAATTTCCTAATTCCCATTCATTCATCAAGAGTTTTCTTGAAGAGTGCTAATGAGGAGTTTTGTTTGATATAGATAGGTAATTTGTTCCAGAGTATGGGAAGTCTCTGGGACAGGAATTTATCCCTCCAGCATAATTTATCTCAAAAACTCCCATTATGGAATAATTTAATAGTAACCTTAGATAATCTTTGCTGCACAATCTTACCAAATATTTTGTAATTAGTGTTATTGAGAGTCAGGGGTCCCCCTTGACTAAATTAAATATATCCTATTTGTTATATGTATAACTTTTAAAACCCCATCACAAACAATTGTGTGTTTACAGCCATTAACAATCTAATCATTTAAGATAGACAAAAATGTTGTTTTCTGAAATAATGGAATGTCAGTATAAAAAGGAAAGTGCATACCATTTTATATTCTCTGCTTTTGGTTTTATATTGTTCAGTAAAACCAAACTACGGGAGGGCTCTGCCCCCCACAGCCTCCCTAACTATATATATACTAACTCCAGGGTCGCACTACAGTGGGGAAAAGGACATATTCCTTTTACTTGCCTTACAGTGCTCTACACTGCCAGTACTAATTGTCAGTCAAATGAACTGTCAGGGGAAGTGAACTTTAGGGGGAGTGAAGTGTCAGTCATTTGGTCTCAGTCAAATGAATGTCAGTCAAATGAGCTTTAGAGGAAGTGAAGGTAACCCATATATATATATATATATATATATATATATATATATATACACACACACACACACATACATATATATATATATATATACATATATATATATATATATATATATATATGTGTATATATATGTATATATATATATATATATATATATATATATATATATATGTGTGTGTGTATAAATATATAACAACATATATATGTGTATTTATATTACATGTGGTGCAGCCATACCTTAGTGCAAGAAACCTGTACAAAGGGGGGAAATGGGCCACATATAGGCACATATTTCAAATATTGCTGTTATAAGCGAACATTTGTACAGCAACAGGGTGTGTTTCAGCTGAAACTTCTGAAGGATATGAAGATGGGAATTGACATGTTATGTCATTATTCACTGACATAAATCCTTGGATCATCACAGTGATTTACCAGACAAATACAAATAAACTGGGGAACCAACCAAAGTATGGGCCAAACATCTGGACATTCTGCCAAAAGCCTGGCAGTGGAGAGGCACACTCTAAACCCCTTAGTGCAATGAATCTGGACCAAGCCTGACAAAGTGGGGGCATAAACGCATGACAACAGAGACATATCCAACATATGTGAGTAGATAAGCTGAGAAAGTTGCTGTACTAACACTGTTAGTCCTAACATATATTGACTGAAATATCACAAGTCTGGGACTGAATTGCTTCTCATAATATAATGACCCCAATGCTCACATCATCCCACTGATGCGTCAGGTATGCACAACAGTTATGGGGACCAGACCAAAGGTATTGGCCAGACAACTGTGCATCCTACAAATATATGGACATAACACAACATTATGGAAACTGCACTGAGCTACCAAGCACTGTCTAAACTCCAAGCAGACTGACATAACACTACCCAAGTCCAGCTCTGGGGCTGTACACATGCATTTGCAAAGATAACAGGCACTACAGGGATGTAACACCACTTGAAAACAGACACTGGTGTGAAAGTACATACCCACAACCAGTTGTACCACAGTCACAGTGACATGCCAGTAAGCAGGCTGAACACTGCACTATAATGACAGTGTGAACACACATATCCTGTTTGCCACTCACATATTACCCATACATATATTGCCCCAAGCTCCAGTGTTATAGGAATCATGAGGTGTTACAGGACATGTCACGGTCTATTTATACAAACATATAACAGTGGATAGGGAACCAGAAACTGGAGCAGCGTGTACAGTCAGATAGAAAGGGGCCATGCCATTCACATGTCCCCCCTTCTTACACAGCCCAATCTGCTAATAATGGCCAGACATACACAGACCTCTCAATGTGCAGTTCATCTCAGAATGTACAGGCTCAGGACTCATATCTATGGCCTCTTCCCCGTAACATGTCTGTGGGTCTACTACATCACTGGGATGGTAGCAAGAATTAAGGCAAGAAATAATGATACTAAATACCTCTGAGCCTCATAGTGCATGACATCTGGACAAAGCCTGACATCATTTGGGGACAAAGGCACAAACACAGGCATAGACTGGACATGTTGCTGTTATAAATTGAACAGTTGCTGATGTTACTGGGTTTGTTGTAACATATCCCTTATGAGAAATATGAAGTCAGTAATACCAATGGATGTTAGTATTTACTGACTGCTTTCCCCAGAGACCCGACTGATTTTCCAAGGACAACAACCGTCTGGGGAACAGACCAAGCATAACAGGCAAACATGTGACCAGTCTGTGGACAGCATGCCAGTGGAGGGGTATGTCAGAGACATATCACTGTCAGACGTGAAGTCACTCAGTAAATGCATGTCCAGACAAACCCTGTCAGTCTATCAACTCTCCATGTGTATAACAGCACTAATGACATACAATTTGTTCACAATTCTAGAGATATGCCCCCATGTTGTTGGGCTGTCTCCACATGTCCTGTCCTGTGAAGTATTCCCACCTACTGTCTGTGAATCTGTAGCCCCCACACCACTGTAATGTCCCTCACACAGGCAAGGAAAAGGGGCAAAGCACACATGAAGGACATCCCATATGTTGAAACTAGCACCAGTGTCCAGGCCCACAGCACAGTACTATGTGGGCACCTACATAGTTGTATGGCCTTAGCAATTCCTGACAGGACAACATCAACCCTTCAAGGTAGGATGGAAGCCTGTGGTAGACAGCAGACATACACAACTACCATCATAGGTTGAATTAATCACTGGACGGGCCATAAAGGAACAGGTGCCTCATTGGAAGCCATCTCACCTTGGTCTGCACAAGCAAATAAGGTCACTGGTGATGTACCCTACAGCTGCCTTTGAGTGCAAACTGGATACATCCACCAAGGCCAATCACTAGGCCTTCCAGACGTGTGTCTGCAATTCCAAAGGAACACACATATCTGCTCTGTAGTGGTGGTCAATAGCACCACATACACATATGCCATAGAGATAGGCAACCGGCTGCAGACCAGTGATGTGTAGACATCACCCCTGTGTTTCCCCTATAGGCACACATGTACAGCACCTACCTCCCTCCCCTCATGATCACACAGAAGGTCTGTAATGCACTCTCAAAGGCAACACATAAAGGTCTCCATAGGCCTAATACCCTTTCTGGTTTCATCCTACATGAACACAGGCATAGCTTTTCAGACCCATTCTGCAGTGTAGTCTACCACAGCCTAAGCATGAGTGTCATCCCATCTGCACAGAGGACAGACAGAAAGTAGATAGGAAACAAGTTATGCATTAGCATGAATGTTCTGAAGGATAGAAGTCTGAAACCGAAATGTATGCCATTACTACATGACAACAGTCCTCAATGACATGGCCAAAAACACATTACTCTGCAGTTAATATAATAATATGATATTGATATCCAATAGGAGATACATAAAAACGTACAGCTCAAACACCAAGAACAGGATAGTGTAGTACTCAGAGTCCCAACTTTGCATGCAGGAGTGCATGGTTTGAGTACTACAACAGGCAATCAAATTGTACATGGAAAAGCAGTGTTAAAAGTACTAATTTAGTAGTACAATATGTGTTAAATTATTTTTGTTAACCAGGGTAGTGTAGCTGGTGTAACATGGAAGTGTGAGTGCATATAAAATGTGATACCACCCATGTATACACAAGTGTCCCATACAGTATAGTCACACCCCTTGCTACTGTAATGACAGCACATAGATGCATGTTATGTAAAGGAAATCATATACACTTACTAAAGGAAGTCACTACTCTGTTATTTTATAAGACTGGAATGTGGGCAGGTTTAAGTATTGCTCAAACATGAATGCTAACCGGCAGTTAGCTCAGCTAATCGGATTTGCGCATTGGTAAGTGTCGCTAAGCAAAGCCTGCAAAGTGTCGCTGCCTATTCATTTAACTGTGTATTAGCATCTCTTATCATCATGCAAACCCACACAAACCCACTTAAAGCCACTCAAAACTGCCTTAATCACTCTGTCTCTATCAGCCCTTGTTCTGCCCAACAACAAAATAAACAACCCTTGCAGGTCCTGATCCCAGAACCCTGTACACCAAAGCCACAGAAATTTACCGTCTAAGCTGTAGGACTTTTGGATGTTTTTTCAAACATATCATGCATTACAGACAGTTTGCAACAGGGAAGAAACTGTGAAATCAGGAATGATTGGTGTTTGCAAATATATATATGAAAAGAAACATATCCACATATAGAGAGATAGATATGTATGGAGCTACATATATATGTATACCAATATATAGATATATTAGCATAAAATACTGAGGTGTGTGTGTGTGTGTGTGTGTGTGTCTTTGTGGGTGTGTGTGTGTGTGTGTGTGTGTGTATATATATATATATATATATATATATATATATATATATATATATATATATATATATATATATATATATAAAATATATATATATATATATATATATATATATATATATATATATATATATATATATATACACACACACACACACACGTATGGGGATACAGATATATGTAAGGGAATGTATAAAAATGAACATGACAAATATATATACACACACACACACACACACACACACACACACACACACACACACACACACACACACACACACACACATATATATATTTATTTATAATATGCAGTGTTGTCATATCCTAGAACACCTTAGTACAAGGAGTCTGAACCAAGCCAGACAAAGTGGGGTGACAAGGGTATGGAAATAGGGACACATTGGAAATAACTGGGTAGATAAACTGCAGAGGTTGCTGCAGTAACACTGTCTGTCCTAACATATGTTGAATGCAATATCAGATGTCTGAGAAATCAATTGCCTGTTATGTAGTGAGTACATTCCACACATCATCCCACTGAATTTTCAGCAATACAAGCCTGTCACGCGGATCAGACCAAATATGTGAGACAGAATACTGAATGACCTATGAACACCTGGAGGATTGAGACCTATGAGTGCAGCTATGTAACATTAGGAAAACTACACTGATTTGACAAGCATGTCACCAAGTAACATCCAAACTACAGTCAGGACAACATATCACTACTCCAAAGCAGCTTTGGAGAATTACATATGCATTAGCTACTACAGCACGCACTACAGGAATGGAACTGTACTGACAAACAGACAGCAGTGTGAAAGTGCATGCACACAAAGAATTGCATCACAGTCACAGCTACATATCGTTAAGCCTACCAAATATTATAGTATAATGGCTGTATGGACAGATATATCCTCAATGACATTCACACAATACTCCTACATATAATGTGCCAGGTCACAGTGTAGCCAGAATTGTGGGGTTATATGGGACATGCCTCAAAATGCCCATACAAACATATACTGCTGATAGACCACCCATAACTGGAGCAGCATGCACAGTTGAATACAAAAGGACCATGCCACTGAAATCTGCCCATCCCCTTACACAGTCCAACTAATAAGTGCACAGTACATTGCTACAAAATCATGACAGGCAATACACAATGGCCAGACATACACCAACCTCTTAGCAAAACAACTAAAATGACTGAAGATAGTAAACAGAAAAACAACCAGCCAGTAATCTATGACATATTTAATATACTCTGACGTCTCGGCCAAAGCCTTCAAGTATTAAAACATTGCAAAACATACTTGCCTTAAATACAAGAAGCAATTAACACTTAATTACACATTTAAATAAAAAGCCTCCAATTACATTAATTTAATCCCCTAGGGGCTAAAGTATCAAATATTAAAATGTAAATTGATTCTTTACATAACAATTGTTCAGTTATAAGTGTTCGATCAAACTGAGGAACAGACCCATGATTAAATGTATTAAAATGTACAGCTATAGAACTTTATTCTTTCATTTTAGTAATATCTCTCACATGTTCTGACAGCCTAATTTTAAAACACTTCTTACTCTTCCCCACGTAAAATTTGTTACAAGGGCATCTAAAAGCATTCACTATACACTGACCTCTTGACTGTACAGGGTTCAACATGTTGTCCAGCCTTTGCTTTCATATTTATGGCCCCTACCCCACAAGATATGTGGGATTCCACAGCATCATTGGGATGATAGCTGGAATAACAGCACTAAATAATGATAGACAATACCTATCAACCTCTTATTGCATAACATCTGGACAAAGCCTGGCGTAATTGGGGGACAAACAAGGCCATATTTGAAATATTGCTGTTATACACTGAGAAAGTTGCTGGTGTTACATGGTTTGTTGTAACATATCTTTTCTGAGGGATATAGGTTCATAGGTTAATAGGTAAGTACTAGGTCATCTGCCCAAGGGCATTTATAAGCCCAGCCAGAATGTGTTGGCTTTTGCCACTCCCTTAGATTAGTTCTCTGTGCCTCTGTCCGGCAGAGCCATTAGTTCCCTGTGCCATTGTCCAGCAGAGCCACTGAAGTGATCCCTGGGGTAAATTTTCTGTTTCCCATCCACCCGTCAAGGTTTCTCTTGAAGTGTGTTAGTGAGGAGCTATGCCTGATGTATATTCGAATCCTGTTCCAAAGCATGGGGAGTCTCTGGGATAGGAATCTATCCCTCCAGCATGTCCTATTTATCATTGCGGTGAGGTTTATATCTCTAGAGCATGCGGCTCTCTGGGATTTGTTTTTTTTTTTTTTTAGGTGGAGCATGTCCATCAATTCTGGGTTGGACATGGCCTTGTATGTCATGCAGAGATCACCTTTGAGTAAGCAGTATGCAACCGAGTACAGCTGGAGTTTCTTGAGTCGGGCTGCACAGGGCATCCATTTGAAGCCAGTAATCCTCTTGGTGAGGTACTTTTGTGGTCTTTCCAGCTGTTGCAGGTGTCTTGTAAGGTGCATCTCAAATGGGGCATTGTATTCTATGATGGGTACATCCCAAATGGGGCATTGTATTCTATGATGGGTCTAATGAGTGATGAGCAGAGAGGCACAATAACCTCTTTTGTTCTAGATGCGAACCCTTTTGTGATTAGGTGGGCCACATAGAAGGATTTTCTAACCACCTTGGCAATATGATTATCAAAGGAGAGATTACTATCTACTTGGGTCCCCAGATCCCTTATTACATTTTCTGTATTTAGGGGACTACCCCCTATGTGGTAGTTCGTGGGTACTTTATTTTTTCCAAAGGGGATGACTATGCACATTTTGGCATTTAGCTTGAGGCAATGATTTTGACACCAGGTATCCATCCCAGTGAGACCCTTCTGGAGGATGTCTGTATCAGCCAGAGAATCAATGATGGCCCCTAGTTTGCAGTCATCTGCAAACTTGGTCAGCCATAGTCCT
Organism: Protopterus annectens; assembly: GCF_019279795.1. Taxonomy (NCBI): domain Eukaryota; kingdom Metazoa; phylum Chordata; order Ceratodontiformes; family Protopteridae; genus Protopterus; species Protopterus annectens. The sequence continues at coordinate 532,437,982 of NC_056727.1, read as the reverse complement.
CCTATGCTTGCCTGTACCTCTGAGAAGTATATACCAAACAGGAGGGGTCCTAGGACTGAGCTCTGGGGGACGCCACTTGTAACCGGTTTAGAGTCGGACGTAGAGCCTGCAACTCTCACCATGTGGGTTCTATCCATGAGCCAGTTGGCAACCCATCTCATGATGTAGGGGTTTATGTTCAAGCTGGTGAGCTTGTCTATAATACTAGAATGAGGAATGGTGTCAAAAGCCTTTGCAAGGTCTAGGTAGGCCATGCGGACCTCCTTTCCCTCGTCTAATGCCTTGGTAACTGTCTAAAAGAAGTCCACAAGGTTTAGGAGGCATGATCTGCCCTTAACAAAGCCAAACTGGGTACGGTCCAAGGTTTGGAGGTTCCCAATGTCTCTGTTAATTAGTTCCATGATGATGCACTCCATAGCCTTGCAGACCAGGCTAGTCAGGCTTATTTATTTATTTATTTATTTATTTTATTTATTTATTTTACATTTGTTGACCAGGCTAGTCTAGCTGGATATATGTCCATTTTCAGTAGAGGCCCGGGGAGAAAAGCTCCAATGGTTATAACAAGTTAAACAGAGATAGGAAATGCAATACTAAAATGTAAGACAGAGCTAGTTAATACACAATATAGTCAGACCAAAATCCAAGAGTATAATAGACAATGTCTTATAAAAATTTTTTTTTTTACAATAGCCATACAGTATGTAAGAGATAACATATATAAATATAGTTGTTATATAAAGGTAGACTTATCAAGGGTATAGGGAGCAGAGATTGTAAAAATTATGGAAGAAGAAAAGATAGAGATGAAGCAAGCAGAGTTAATCAGGGTTGTTGCAGGAGCATAGCCAGTGTTTATTGAGATAAATTTTCAGTTGTCTTTTAAGGAGTGAGAGAGAGGACAAAGATAAGATATCAGAGGGTAGTTTATTCCACATTTTTCCAACAGAGTTGGAAAAGAGACAGTCACCTGCAGAGTTATTGTGTTTGGTTATATTAATCAGTAGTTTGTTGGAAGAGCGTAAATGTTTCAGGTTGTTGTATGGTGTGATAAGGTTAGAGAGTATAGGTATTTTAGTTGGTTGGTAGAAGATCTTGTGAACTATTAAGAACTGTTGACGTATAAGTTGGTTTGGAAGTTCAAGCCAACCTAGTTGTCTTAGGTTCAGGCAGTGGTGAGTTCTAAATGGGGATCCTGTAGCGAATTTAGCAATATTATAGTAAAATGTTGATAGTTTCTTGAGGTTGTTTTTGGAGAGATTTGTGTATATGGGGGAAGCATATAGAAGAGTAGAGATGAGGTGAGATCTGGCTAAGGTGGTCCGTGCTTCAGGTGTTAGGAAGGGTTTAATTCTATAAAGGGATCCGATTTTTTTATTCACCTATTTTATTGTGTTGTTGATGTGAGAGTCAAAGCTGAGATTATTGTCAATAGTTATTCCTAAAAGTTTAGTAGTTGAATCTGGAGAAATAAGAGTGCTATCAGCGGAAGTAAGAGTGAAGTTGAGAGGGGCAGATTTACGGGAAGGTGAGAACAGTAGCAATTTGGTTTTCTTAGGGTTAAGTAGTAGGCAACGGTCACTGAACCATTGTTCAACAGTGGTAAAAGCATTTTGTGTGAGTGACTTAAGTTCAGTTTGTGAATTAGCAGTGCAGATTATAGTGGAGTCATCTGCATATTGTATGCAGGTAGTGTTTGGGATAGCTGATTGGAGCTCATTAATAAAGATAGAAAATAGAAGGGGGCCTAGGATAGAGCCTTGAGGTACACCTAAAGAAATAGGAAGGAGATTAGATAGTGCATTTTTCCAGATAACTGCTTGCTGACGGTTTTCTAGGTAAGACGTAAACCATGTTAAAGAAGGAGGATCAAGTGAGAGAGATTTTAGTATGTGTAGAAGTTTATGGTTAACCATGTCGAAAGCTTTAGATAAGTCAATGAAGACTGAAGATGATAGGTTATTATTGTTGCGGTTATAGTTGATAGAGTTGGTAAAGGAGAGTAATGCTGTGGTAGTACTGTGGGAAGGTCTGAATCCATGCTGACAGTTAGCAAGTAGGTTGTTTTGCAGAAGGTGGTTAAGAAGTTGCTTATGGATACATTTTTCCATGATTTTAGCTATAGGGGATAGAAGTGCTATGGGACGAAAGTTAGAGAAATCATTAGACTTACCCCCTTTGTGTAGTGGGATGATGTGAGATATCTTCCAGATAGAGGGGAAAATTCCTTCATTTATGGATCTATTTATCAGAATAGAAATGGGATAGGCAATCACTTTGGCTCCTATTTGCAAGAATTCTGCAGGGAGTTTGTCTGCAGAGGGGGTGGTAGGTCTTAGTTTCTGGAGCAGTGATAAGATGAAGGAGGTAGATACAGGTTGTAAGTGAAAGGAAGGAGGTGGATTTAAAGTAGGTAAGAGTAGCTTAGAGGTGTTGGGAGATAGGTGACTAGCAAGAGTCTGGATAGTATTAGTGAAGAATGAATTAAAGTCATTGGCTATTTGTGAGAGATTTTCTGGATTAGAGTCCTGAGGGTTAGGTGTAATAGTCTGGCCTGGGGATAAAAGATTGTTAATGCTGGCCCAGAATTTTTTAGGTTCCTTTTTGGAGGTTTGTTGTAATTGAAGGTAATAGTTCTTTTTGTCTGCCAGGATGACTGTTTTTGTACTGTTTCTTAGCTCTCTGAATTTTTGGCGGTCAGTTAGATTTTTAGTGGTACGCCATTTAGCCCAAGATTTGTTTCTGAGAATGATTTTTTGCCTAGTAGGGCAATATATAGGGCGATAGTTCCCGGGGTCTGTTGTGGCTCCACCTTTGTGGAGTGGGATAACTGTTGCTGTACACCACTCTGTGGGTACGTAGCCTGTAGAGAGGCTGAGTTTGAACAGTGTGTTTAGGTGAGGGGTTAGTTCATTTTGAAGTTCTTGTAAGACACAGTCTGGGACACCATCCCGTCCCACTGAAGCTGTGTTTTTGGCTTTTTATCAAGCTGTTTTAACCTGTGTGTTGGTGATTGATGGGGCCATACATTCTTCTGGTATGGTTATGGGCCCTTTAGGGGGTGAGAGGGGGGTGTAGTTTGCACTAAACTTGTCTGCCAGAATGTTGGCAATTTCAGTCGGTTCAGTGTATTTTGTGCCATTCTGCACTAACTCAGAGCAGATCTGAGAGTTTCCACTTAGGTTCTTGACATAGCTAAAGAACACTTTGTGGTTATCTTTGGATTCATTAGCAATTTTTCTTTCAAAACTAGCCTTGGATGATTTAATGAGGGATCATAGTTTCTTGCTGATACTGATCAGGGATGTCTTTCCTTCTTGGGATTTTACTCTTTTCTGTACTAGTTTCCTCCTTCTGTTGCATAGCTTGTTTATGGTTGGGGTCCAGCAGACTGTTTTCCTTTTCTTGGAGGAGTGAGTCTTGGTTTTACTTGGGATAGCATGAGCCATGCATTCCTGCAGATGCTCATGGAGTGCCTTTGTAAAGGTTTCAGCAGCTTGGACAGCATTGTCCTTTAGCATGGGGACTGTGAACCTTTCCACCTTGGTCTTAAGTAATGTGAAGTTTGCTTTTGAAAAGTTTTTCACAGTGGTTTCCTTGATTAGGGGTGGGGGCAGAATGTGGATATCCAGAGTGATTAGTCTATGGTCTGATCTAACCAGCTAGGGGTTGACCTCCAGTGTGGAACACCAGTCGCTCATGTTGGTGATGACCAGGTCCAATATGTTGTTCCCTCTGGTGGAGGTGTTGACCAGTTGATCCAGGGCGTTTGAGTTTATAAATTCTAGAAAGCATTGGGCAACGGAGTTAATACTTGAGTAGTTCTCCCAGTTTATGTTTGGGTAATTTAAATCACCCAGTATTAGGGTGTTTGGTAGGACGTTCATATTTCCCAGTGTCTCCAGAAATGCGGAATGGGGGTCCTGGGTCATGGTGGGTGATCTGTAGCAAACTACAATTTGGATTGCAGTTTTGCCCATTGTTAGTTGCACATGGTTGATCTCTGATGCATTGTGCTGCACCACTAACCTGGTGGTGTGGGTATCCTTGATGGATATGGATACACCCCCACCTTTTGTGTTTCGGTCCTGATTCTGTGGCCGAAAGGTATGGTATGAGTTATAGCCTAGTAGTGTTGGGGTGCTCTCATGAGCCTTAAACCAGGTTTCTGTTACTGCACAGATGTAGATGTTCTCCATACTGAGGAGTTCCTTGAGTGCATGCATTTTGAGGTTTAGACTTCTGGTGTTGAGTAGCATTACCCTCAGTTTTTGGTTACTTGTGCTGTTTATGGTGGTGGGTTTGTTTTTTGAGACTTGCCTAAAAAAGGCACTATGGGGGCGGCAAGAGCCTCTGCCAGTATTTAAAGCCTAAGAGTGACAGGTGCAAGCCATCTCTTGTGAAGCAACGTGGCTTGTCGAGCATGTCATCCCAGGTGGACAGATACTGGATCCCCTTTGAATGACACCAGAAACTTAGCCAATTGTTGAAATTGATCATTTTTTTCTTTATACTGTGGCATCATTCTTGGTGAGGGCAGGATGCTACTCAGGGTCAGGGTCATACCGGCTTGGGCTACATGATCAGAGAGCTCTTCCATGTCTCTTTTCATGTAGTCCAGGGAGGTATGTCTGAGGTCATTCACACCAGCATGGACAGTGACAGGGTTGTATTTGTACTTGTTCTGGAGTGACCTGAGTGCTTGTGTTATGTGGCGGATCCTGGCGCCTGACAGGCAGCTAACTATAACCTTCTCCTTGTCCAGCCTAGTTAGTGGGACATCAGTGTGCCTGACTATAGAGTCACCTATTACTAGTGTATTGGGTATGTTATTTTGCCTTAAGGGCTGTGATTGCATGGCACACTGAATATGTGAAGTATGTGTTTCATGGTTGGTGATGGGGTGTGGAGGTTGCTTGGATGTCTGCTTTGGAGGTCTCTGTTGCTTTTGCAGGTTTTTATTTAGAGCCTCCGAGTATGTTTTCATGTATTCAAGTGTGTTATTTGCCAGTGTTGGTTTATTAGGTCTATGTGAGACTGGTGGTGTGTTGCAAGTATTACCCTTCTCCTCTTGACTGTCAGTTCCAGTCTTGGGTTGAGAGAGCTTTGCCTCCAGTTTGGCTGTATTATTGCATCTCTCTCATATATTAGTGTTTGGTAGTAGGAGGAGAGGGCTGACTGTGTACATGAGGCAGTTGTACATTGCCTCAAAATGCCCAGATTCACCAGTTGGACTGGAGAGTACACTGGATACTGCCCTTTGGACATGCCTGAATAGGTAGAGTAAGCCTTTTTTCTGATTAGCTGGTGGGGACGAATAGAGAGCCTTGTCCTTCTGGACAGTATAGGGGGGGTCTAGTGCTAGGGTTAATTAGTGCTTGCTATGAGTTTTAAGCAAGTGCTCAACTGTGAAATGAATGGTTTGAGTGCTAAAGTTGAAGGTTTGTCTAGTTTCAAGGGAAAAATTGAAGGATAGACTTCATGGAGCAGAGAATAGTTTAACTCTAGCTAACCGACACTGCCTGGTGTGCAAAACCCCGCAAATGTGGTTTTTATAGCAGGGAGGTGAAAGAGATAGAAATTATCCCAAAATGGCTGATAAACTACTAACTTCTGGGCTGAAACCACTCCTCCAAGGACAGATACGCTGCTCAAAGCTCCCCTCTCTCACAGGTAAACAGAGAAACTTCCTTCTATCCGAGTAAGGTATTGGACAGAGCAGTGGTGCAGCAGTAGCATTGTCACCTCACAGCAAGAGGTTCTGTGGTTCGATTCTTGGCTGGGGTGCCTTCTGTGTGGAGTCTGCATGTCCCCCCTGTGTTCATGTGGGTTTCATCTGGATGCTCCGGTTTCCTCCCACATTACAAAGACATGCATCTGGAGCCTTTCTCCCTGGGTCTCCGCTGAAATTTGGCTTCGTTCCAAGTCAGACTTTCCCGGTTAACAAATGTTAAATAAATAAATAAATAAAAATAAAAAAGATATTAGCAACACAGAAACTTGTAACACAGCCCTGGATTCAGCAATAACCTGAAAACTGGACTATACTAGTTCAGAAATGTCAGCAGATACAATCAAAACAACACTTTAAATGCACAAAAAAGGCTATTGCACTTTAGTGTGTAGCCTACAACAGTTAGATTATTTAAACACAAAAATAACTTAATTCAAATGCAGGCAGCAAATAAGTACAATATGTAGCAATAACACACTTTTTAAATCACAGATTTGCTAAAAAAAACTGGCGTTTTAGGCGGAATTAGTTAAGACAGCAAGAAAAGCAGAAAAATGATACTTAATCACTCCAAAGTCTCTCTTTTGTCTCTCTGCTGCTGTAGACTCTGCAGAACACCTGGAAGGCCTTGCTGAGCAGAATACAAGCGGAAAACTGAGCAAATGCGGTTTTTATAGCAGGGAAGTGAAAGAGATAGGAATTAGCCGAAAATGGCCAATAAACTACTAACTTCTGGGCTGAAACCACTCCTCCAAGGACAGATAGGCTGCTCAAAGCTCCTCTGTCACAGCTGATTTAAGTCTAAGAATATAAAGTCAGAAACATAAATGGATGTTGACATTTATTGATTACAATCACCAGAGTATGCTACTGATTTGCCAAGGACAACACCTGTCTGGGGAACAGACCAAACATAACAGGCATATCTCTGGCCATTATGTGGATAGCCCTACAGCTGAGAGCTATGCAGACACATAACTTTGTTAGACTGAAATCCATGCAGAACTAGCATGTCCAGACAAACTCTGTTAAACTAGCAGTATTCAAAATCATATAACAGCAATACTCACATTCTGTCCTTAAGTCTTGAACCTTCTCCACCATTTAGTTGGCCTGTCTCTACAACTCTTGTTGTAAGAGGTATTCCCACCTGCCGACTGTAACACTATAGCTCACACACCACCAGAATGTCTTCCTCACAGGCAAGGTAAAGGGCCAATGCCCACATGAAGAACTCAATTATAGGAGTCTGTTGCCATGACATTGGTTATTGGAATAACTGCACAGCTGCTCTGCATGCAATTAGCAAGTGGGGAACACCAACTGGTGCACAGGCCATCACCTGGTCATGAGAATTACCTACAAAAGTCACGTTGCCACCTATTCAAACCAGCTCTATACCTGTAGGTGAGAGAGAGAGAGAGAGAGAGAGAGAGAGAAAGACTGCAAGTCAAGATACCAAACCTGACGATATTACCCAATCTGCTTTCCAAAAAAAAGGGTATGTGAAACAAGTAAGCATGTAATCGAATGCGGTAGGGGGTCTGTAATAATGGGAAATAGGAGGTTGAAAGAAGATGTCTCAACAAGACTTGCTGTACTGATGTACTGCTGAACAGCACCAATGGCCATAGCATCTGGCTCTGTCTGCAGTGACATAGATCACAGCTCAGGCCACTGACTCACTACAGGAAAGGACAGCTGACATATGACATCTACTTGAGTGTCTGTCAAACACTACTGACTGTGCCACTGCTAGGCCAGCTACTGGGATGTTGTACATATCCATATGTTACCTGTGACTATAACGATGATATACATGTTTGTCTTGTAAATCTAAGAGACCTATACAGACCATGTGCATAGTAAAGTACTGTTGCAGAAGTGTGTGTTGAACTGCATGTGATATAGTGAGTTCATACCATTCAACTGCACAGTGTTCTGCTGGACAATAAGCACATGTGTGCCTAATAGCTGTAGTCACTTGCACATAAAGTTGAGTTATGTCAGGCAAACCATTGGCAAGTCTGTGAACAATGACATCATAACATAATAGCCTAGTTATGAATGATGGACATCCTCCAGGTTATCACTGTGATGGCAAAGCCTACTATTCAGTCAACTTACTTATGTATGTTACAGCAATATTAATATGGTGTCAATATTGATGTGCCTTTGCCACCCATTTATGTGTGCCATTGTCCAGATGTCCTGCTATAACAGGTTGAGAGGTATGACTGAGCAACAAGACTGTAAATACATTGCGCCATACTGACATAGAACAGAAATGTATACCAGGTATCACCTGAGTATATGTATGTATGCGTATGTTCAGCTGAAAGGCACAAAACAACTGACATGGGTTGCAAGCAGTCAGGTAAATAAGTTGTGCATGTTGTACATGTGTGTAATATCAGATGTGATAGTGTTCAATCTCGCCGTTTGTTCTTACACATGGGTTCGGAGCCGATCCTCGGCTCCGTGCCGGCCTCTTGCAAGCTCTGCATCGAGAAGAAGCTCGAGACAATCTAATACCCACAATCCCCCTCTGCCTTTACCTCAGATCTAGTTTGCCGCTGCTGCATTCGCATTGTTGGGAGCTAGCTCGAGGGTTTTCTAAGCTAAGATATAACTTTTTGTTGTATTTTATTGAGAATTTTATTTAACTTAATATTGTTAGTATTACCTTGTGTGATTGTGTTGTGGTTCCGTAGTTCTTTGGTACCGTTAACCCTTTTATCGGTATTTTGTACGGGGCCTACACCCTTACCATATACTACTATATTGAGTCAAATTTACCTGATTGTGACTAACCGATTTGACATTTACCTGATTGTGACATTTACCTGATTGTGACTATTTTTCCCGGATTTGACTGTGTATTTGTTTCTAGACTTGTTTTTACCTACAATGTCTGAGAAGGCAAAGTCTGGTTTCAAGCGTTGTCAGTGTGGCCAAAAAATGTCGGTCACTGACAACCATAGTTCCTGTGTCTACTGCCTTGGCCCTCTCCACTTACAAGAGGATTGCTCCATTTGTCACTCTTTCAGTGGGAGGGTCATGACAGATAGGCGAGGAAACTAATGGACAGGGTCTTTTGAAACCAGCTTTCCAAGAGGCTTTGGATGCTTCTGACCAGGCATCAAGTCCTCTAAGGAATCGAAGACATCGGAGCCCAAGTCATCGGCTCCGAGCTCTTCTTCAAAGGTTAGATCACCGGTTCCACAGACTTGGGCCGAGTGTTCAACTGGTGTCGGTTCCTGAGCCTCGAGTCTTGGAACCGGTGATGGAGCTCCCTCCTTTGGCCATTTTGAGGTCGGCTCCGTCTTCGGTTCCTTCGACCCGTTCCTCCTCTAAACTTTCGGATGTCGATGTGGATCGTGTGGTGCAGAAGTTGCTGGAGCATTCGGCCCTCTCTAAACTTATTTCGGTTTCCACCCAGCTGGTGTCGAAACTTGAAGGCCTTCCTGTATCTCCATCCATTCCTCCTCCGAGACCGATTCAGTCTTTGGAGCCGGAAGAGGCTGATCTGCTGATTGTGGAGCCCTCGGGTCCAGAACCGTCCTTTTCTCGGTCTGTTCCCCTCACCTCGACTCCGTCGGACCCGGTACCGGAGTCTCGGAGCCGACGGTCTGTTCTTGGTTCCGGGGCCGAGAGTCGAACCGATGTGTCGGTTCCGACTCTCCCCCTCGGGGCCTCGGCATGGATCGATTCGGCTCCGTCCTCGGGGTCGATGCCTTCGGTGCCCGTGTCGGGGATTCTTCCCATTTCTTCGGAGCCGGGAGATTCTTCGATGCGGGACCCGGGAGCGTTCGACCTGATGAGGAAGGTGTTGTCTACCCAGACAACCACATCAGTGGAAGCAGTTTCTCCTCCCCATAAAGGGCCTTTGTCTTCATCTGCACCCACGGCCACATCCAAGCGTCGGGCACCAGTGTCTCAGCCACCCTGGAGGTGCCCCTCTTCCTCGAGGCTTCTTGGATGCTCCCACGAGGAAGTCCCTAGGAAGAGACTGTGTAAGAGGAGACACTTGGATTCTCCACAAGAATCCATAACATCTGATACTGACTTAGATGAGTCAGAAGGGTCCCCTAAGTCACCTTCAGAAGATGTCTCTTTTCAGACATTTTGGAGATCCTGAAACAGAGAGGTGACTGGCAGTCCCTTCCCCTTCTGAGGATGAGTCAGTTCTGCTGAAGGCATTTGGTGCTCGCCCTTCCTCCTCCTGGGTCACTCCGCCTTGACGAACTAATGGAACTTATTGCTCAAGGCGTGGGAGGCTCCTGACACAGTGGAACCTGTTCCTAGGAAACCGAACAAGTACATCACAGCACCTCAGGATAAGTCCTACCTTACTAAAGGAGTTCCAGTAGACGCTATGGTGGTGGCTGCAGCCACGAAAAAGGAGATGTCGGAGTCTTCTTCGTCTGTCCATCCGCCTAATAAAGACTCTAGGACGATGGATAGATATGGGAAGCGCATTTTTAGTTCAGCGGCTTTTTCCATGCGGTCCCTGAACTATTTGACCCATTTTACACGTCTGCAGAGGGATCTAGTCAAAGAGTTGGGAGATACCCTCCAGGGTTCTACAGATGCAGCTGTCTCAGAGAAAGTGACAGCGCAACTTAATACCCTAACATCGATTGTTAACTCGTCCATGAGGCTGATTTCCTCGCAGCGAAGGTTCGAGTAGGGCAGCAGCTTCAGCGATTGCTCTTGTAGACAATCCTGGATGCGCCTATGCTCCTTTGCGGAAGCCTTCAAGTCTTCCTTTACAACGCCCCATTTGACGGTGCCACTCTTTTTGGCCCCAAGGTAAAGGAGACCCTTACCGGTGTGAACAAGAGGGAAAGACTCTGTCTGCTGTCGGAGTCCGTTTTCCACCCCAACCAGACCGTACCCCAAAGGGCAACGCGGTGGGAAAATGTGGTTTCGAAACAAAATCAAGGGTCTTTCCGGCACACAGGGTGATGCCCCTCTAGAGGCAGAGGAGGGGCAGAGGTGGAAGACGCCGCCCTGGCGGCAGAGGGGTCCGCAACATCAAGGTGACAGGGAAACACTCCTGGTAAACCTTTCCAGCACTCCTGAGAGGAGGCCCGACTGTCCTGCTCTGGAGGCAGTCGGGTCGCTAGCTTTTACCCTCAGGCCTGGCAAGATATAACTACAGACAATTGGGTAAAAAGCGTAGTTACCAGAGGTTACACCATACCCTTCCTATCCTATCCCATTCCAAAGAAAAGACTCCCAGATGTACCGCCCCATCTGCGAGAGCCAGCAGCTTTAGAAATTTCAAAGTTGTTAGAAAAAAGTCATCCAGCCAGTCCCAGCGGACCAGCAAGGATTCGGGACTTACTCAAGGTTCTTTTTAGTTCCAAAGAAAACAGGGGACTGGAGGCCCATTCTAGACCTGAGTTACCTCAATACTTTCGTCAAGAAAGAAAAGTTCCGAATGGTCACGCTTCAATCGATCCTTCCATTTCTACAGAAGGACGAGTGGATGTGCTCAATAGATCTAGAGGATGCATACTACCACATCAAAATGGCCAGGGCATCCAGAGATCATTTGCTTCGGCTGGGAGCCAGTCACTTTCAATTTCGAGCCCTGCCCTTTGGTCTGACCTCAGCCCCCAGGGTCTTCACCAAATGCATGGCAGTGGTAGCGTCTCACTTGAGACGTCAGGGATTCCAGGTGTTTCCGTATCTGGACGACTGGCTCCTTTCAGCCACCACCCGCCAACTACTGCAGGCCAGAGACTATGTTCTTCAACTGTGTGTTCACCTAGGGATCTCCGTAAATTTGGAAAATCCTTACTTCAGCCATCACAAAATATCTTGTTCATAGGAGCAGAGTTAAACACACGTCAATTAATTCTGAGGCTTCCCCCAGAAAGGATTTTATCACTGCAGACTCACATCGTCTTCTACTCTTGTCAAGGAAATCTCCTGCAAAACTAGTACTGAAGGTGTTGGGCCTCATGTCAGCCTCCCTTATTGCAATTCCCTGGGAAGGCTGCACATGAGAGTTCTACAATGGCTACTGTTTGCTCAATGGTCATTTCAACAACTACCTCTAACACACGAGATTCTCATAACAAAGACTTGCAAAACAGATCTAAACTGGTGGCTCCAAACGTGCAACCTTTCCCAGGAGGCCGTTTGTGCTACCCACCACAGTTACGGTGACCACGGACGCTTCCCTGATAGGGTGGGGGCATCTTTCAGGGACAGACAGTCCAAGGCGAATGGACCAATTTGGAGTACAATCTGCACATCAATGTTCTAGAGTTGAGGGCAGTGTTTCTAGTGTTGCAACACTTTGCTCCCCTTCTTCCTCTAGGGACTATTGCAGTTCAGACGGACAACATGTCGGTAGTCTGGTACATAAACAAACAAGGGGAACCAAGTCCTATCAACTATGCAGAGAGGCCATGAGAATTTGGCAGTGGGCAGAGTCCACGGGTCGCTTTCTAATAGCAACGCACATCCCGGGGTCATCCAACGTCATAGCCGACAGGCTGAGCAGAGCAATTCTGCTACCGCACGAGTGGTCTCTGAAACAGTCAGTGGCGAAAAGGATTTTTCGCACATGGGGCCAGCCTTCCTGCGACCTGTTTGCGTCTCCAATGAACACCAAATGCAGGAGCTACTTTGCCCTATTACCCCCTCCAGGGGAAGTCCCCAGGGACGCACTGGTTTACGATTGGCCCCCGGGACTCCTGTACGCATTTCCTCCATTTCCTCTGATACCGAAATTTCTCCAGAAAGCCAGGAACCTTCACAGGACGATAATTCTCATTGCTCCATTCTGGCCTCGTCAAATTTGGTTTCCCTCCCTGAAAATTCACTGCATTCGGGGACCCTGGATTCTGGACCCAGAGCCGGATCTGTTGACTCAGCTAGACGAGTGTCTGAACTTCAGGCTCTCTCCATCAAGCACCCTTATCTAATCTTTCACTCTGACAGAGTTTCTCTTCATACCAATTCATCCTTCCTCCCTAAAGTGTGTTCTATTAACAACATTAATCAGTCCATTGAATTACCCACTTTCTTCAAAAACCACTCCAACAATATGGAGTATATGTTGCACAAATTGGATGTTCACAGACAGCTAAGGTTTTATTTGGATAGAACAAAAGATCACAGGAAAACAGATCAACTCTTTGTGGCTTTTGCTGATAGCAGGAAAGGACTTGCAGTTACCAAAAGAACTCTTTCAAAGTGGTTAACTGATTGTATAATCTATGTATACGATTCTGCAAATCAACCCCTTCTAAACAAACCCAAGGGACATTCCACAAGATCAATATCCACGTCTTTGGCTCATGCAGCTCGCCTACCTCTGGATGCTATCTGTGCGGCTGCTACCTGGTCTAAGCCACATACATTTATTTCTCATTATAAAGTAGATAAGGTTTCTAGGGACAGAGCAACCTTTGGTTCCACTGTGCTCAAGAACGTCCTCCCGTGAGTTCCTCAGGATTTAGGAGCTAGGGACGCTACCCATGTGTAAGAACAAACGGCGAGATTGAACACTATCACATATAGAAGTTATGTACTTACCATAACGTTCCATGTGGAGTGTTCATCTCGCCTTTGTTCTTACAGTCCCACCCTCCCACCCTTAGGAAGAATGTTCTTTGATGCCTGGCCAGAAGCATTTTTGCTACTGTCTTTATTCTCTGTACATAGTTGGTATACACATATATTTATATGTGTCTGTTATGTATATATAGATGTATGGCATGAATGTGCTGTTATGTAGATTGGTTTGCTTGCAAACTAGATCTGAGGTAAAGGCAGAGGGGGATTGTGGGTATTAGATTGTCTCGAGCTTCTTCTCGATGCAGAGCTTGCAAGAGGCCGGCACGGAGCCGAGGATCGGCTCCGAACCCATGTGTAAGAACAAAGGCGAGATGAACACTCCACATGGAACGTTATGGTAAGTACATAACTTCTATTTTCAGTGCATACAACAGACATAAATGTCTACAGCTACTGGTTGTTGCATTGCCCTGACATTGATATGGGTACTAGAATAGGCATGATTATCAGGTTGTAATCGGAGAAGTGTCCAACTGTGTTATGACCCTCTGTCCATGTCTACCACAATCAGCTATATGAACACCTACATGCAGTGGATATCAAAAGTGTACACCCCTGTTGAAATGCCAGGTTTGTGTGCTATACAAAAATGAGACCACAGAAAATAATTTCGAAATGTTTCCCACCTTGAATGTGACCCATAACCTGTACAATTCTATTGAAAAACAAACACCTCTGTTAGGGGAGAAAATGTAAAACATAAAAAATTTACTATAAGCTGGTTGCATACATGTGCATACACCTAAACTAATACTTTGTTGATGCACCTCAGGCTGTAATCACAGCATTTTGTCTTCTTGGGTACACACATGCCATCAATTAAAGAAACTCTGATTAGCCCCAAATAATGTTCAACTGTCCTAGTAGAATTTATTTGACATTTACCCAGTTGCCTGCTACAGCAAAAGCCATGTTTTGCAGAGAAATTACAAAGCATCAAAGGGATCTCATTGTGGAAAGGTATCAGTTAAGAGAAGAGTAGAAAACTGTCCACAACATTGGATATACCATGGAATACAGTGCTGACAGTCATCAAACAGTGGAGAAGATATGGGATAACAGTGACGCTGCAAACACCTGGACGTCCATCCAAAATGATGAAATGTCAAGTACTGGGTGTGTACCACATATAAAAACAATCTTCTGTATTCCCCATATGTCTGGCCTATGGGGTAAGGTTGCAAGATGGAAGCCTTTTCTTACACAGAAAAACATCCAGGGCTGGACAAACATTGCCAAACACTACATCAAGTCTCCCAAAAGCATGTTGGTCAAGGTGTCATGGCCTGATGAAACCAAGTTTGAACTTTTGGCCCACAATTCCAAAATGTATGTTTGGCCCAAAACAACACTTTGCATCACTAAAAGAACACCATCTCCCGTTGAAGCGTGGTGATGGCAGTATCATGCTTTGGGGTTAGAACTGGGCCTTTAGTCAAGGTGGAAGGAATTATGAACAGTTCCAAACACCAATCATTTTTGTCCCAAAACCTTCAGTCATCTGCTAGAAAGCGGAAGATGAAGAGGGATTTTACCTGTCAACATGACAATGACCCCAAGCATACATCCAAATTAACAAAAGAATGGCTTCACCAGATGAAAATTACAGTTTGAGAATGTGCCAGCCAGTGCCCAGACCTACATCCAATAGAAAATCTGTGGGTTGACTTGAATAGGGCTGTGCACAAGAGATGCCCTCACAAACTGACATATTTGTAGTGCTGTTGCAAGGAAGAGTGGGCAACTATTGCCAAGTTAAGATTTGCCATGATGATAGACTCCGACCCAAGACAACTGAATGATGTAATTATCTCAACAGGTGTTTCCAGAAAGTATCACTTTAAGGGTGTGCACACTCATGCAACCAGCTTATTGTACTGATTTTAATTTGCATGTTTTCCCATAACAGTTTGTTAGGTTTTCAATTGAATTGTACAGGCTATAGATCACATTAAAGGTGGGAATTGTTTTGAACTGAGTTATTGTGGTGTCATGTTATGATAGCACAAAGACCAGGCATTGTAACAGGGGTGTGTACACTTTTATATCCACTGTAGCTGTATGGACTCAGCAATACCTGACCTGTAAAACCCGCCTCCACCAAAGTACAGTAATCCCCTTTGGTGGACAGCAGCAATATATAAACCAAATAATAGGTTGCTATATTGGCTGTACAGGGCCACATAGGTGCAGGCAATAACTTGGAAGCATGTCCACCTTTATCTGAGCAAGCATGTAAGGTCACAGGTGACTCCCTGTAAGGGTAACTATGAGTACAAATCAGACATATCCACACCGCCAAGGTCAATCACAAGGTTGTCTCCACATATGTTGTCAATCTCAGAGACAACAACACAATTCACCCTGTACTGGTGGTAAATCACACCTCATACACACATGCCATGGCTGTAGGCAACCTGCATCAGACAGGTTAGGCGTGAACATCACCCCCCTGTCCCCCCATCCGTATAGAGGGATACGTACATCAACCGTCCCCCTCCCCTCATCAATGGTGAGCAGGTACATATTGCCTACTGAAAGGCAACAAAACCAAATGGCCCAGCCTGGGCCTCTGGCAAACCCACACCACACCCTGTGCATATGATGATACCTGTGCCACATCCCTGTCATCCATACCATCGATGCAGGGACATGCTAATATAGTCCTGATGCACAGGGTGAATTTAGTACAGTTTAGCAATGTAATGCTGTGCAAAGTGTTGTCAGCCAGCAAGTTTAATGGTTACACATCAGAATGTGTAGCTGTCCAGCCATAATGCATTATTGTTGTTATTAATGCTGACTGAATGTGGTCTCCATAATGTATTCTGTCTGTGTTCTAGGTGTCTGTGTGTCAGCAGGATGTAGCCCTGCTGACATTATCTACAAGGGGTATGGCAGTGTGGTAACATATTGAGTGTGTCATATCCAGGGTACAGCTGTACACAATTAATAGGTCTGTAAAACAGTTATTGCATGTGACACATGGCTTATAGGGTTGTGGAGTGTATACAGGTAAGTGTATGGTGGCTGATGTCAGCAGATCTTGCACAATGGACAATGGTAAGTGTAGTGGGTGGAACACACCTCAGATTTGTAAATCCCACACATCCAGAGGGTATTGGGTTGACCCAATGCACAGAGAGTACTGTTCATACACACACACACACACACACACACACACACACACACACACACACACACACACACACACACACACAGACACACACACACACACACACACACACACACACAAACACACACAATCACAATTGCCAGTGTTGTGTTTGAAATCCCTACTCATCTAGTTAGTGGTAGTGCAGTATTAGGCAGTTATCACAGATGGCACAGCGCTCATAGTGTGTTGAGTTTCCAAAGTACAAGTATAGCGAGTAACATCACGTGCCCTTGTAAGGTATGGCAATGGGTGGTATAGTGGGTGTGACAGGTTCCATAATAATGTCATGCATGAGTGTACACACTCCCAAACACTGCTATACACACCAATGCATACACACAAGTGTGCCAGTACTGTGATTAGGAGCCCTGCCTCTCTAGCTGCTCATTCCATACTGTTACATAGCTGTTGAACTCAGCACAGGGCTTATAGCTCTGCTGAGTGTGTACAGACACCTCTACGGTTTACGTAAAAAGCATCCCTCGTAGAGTGGAATGTATGATGTGTGCTGGGAGTACAATGGCCTAAAATTATAAAACATGGTCAACCAATTGATATATTCCTCCCTCAAACACACACTCAAGATACTGGTCTTGCACACACACACACACACACACACACACACACACACACACACGCATGCACACACACACACACACACACACACACACACACTTGTCAGGACTGAGATTAGAACACCTACCTATCTAGTTATTGCTACTAAAGCATTAGGCATTTATTGCATGTGCCACAGAGCTTGCAGAGTGAAGTGTATTCCACAGTTCCTCTAAGGTGAACAACATCACCAGGCCTTGTACAGTATGGCAATGGGAGTTGTACTGGGTGAGAATGGACTGATAATACTCTGTCCTACAGAAATATACACAATGACCAGCACAGATACAGTCATACACACATTTGCCCCTTATTGGGCTGAAGAGTGTCATCAGATACCTCTACGGTTGATAAAGACAGTGGGCCTCATACAGTGGACCTTGGGACATTAACTGGGAGTACCATGGTCTAAAAATGTAAAACCCACACCCCCATTGGATATAGTACTCACTCAAACACAGGATACTGTTCTCACACACACACACACAATCACCATTTGACCGGACTGAGGTTAGAACCACTACCTATCTAGTTATTGCTACTACAGTGATATGCATTTATCGCACATGCCACAGAGCTGGTAGGGTGCAGACTGTTTCATGTCTCTTCTAAGCTGAGCAACATTACCAGCCTTCGTAAACGATGGCAATGTGCAGTGTACTGGGAGACTGAGGCCTCAAAATGACGTCTGCTACACATATACACACTTACAAACACTGGCACACACATACACACACACACATATTCACACTTGCCAGGACTCAGATTGGAGCCCCTACCTACATAGTTATTGGTACTATAGTGTTATGCAGTTAACACAAGCACCAGGGAGTCTATAGGGTGAAGAGTGTCACAAGGTACCTTTAAAGTGGATAACATCACCAGCACTTGCAAAGTATAGCAATGGGGGTATAGTGGGTGAGAAGGGCCTCAAAGTACTTTTACCTACAAATTTACAAACTCACAAACCAGTACTGAGATTCATAGGATCATGTGTTCATAGGTGTGTACCAGGCTAATGGACATGGAGCCATGACAAGCCTAGCCCATGGGAGTACCCTGGTATCATGCCATCTGACATTTGTTCCCAGTGTGTCAATTGACTATTGCCACTTGAGTGATTCCCACGGTGACAGTTCCCCATCCACTCATGCAGATTTCTCTTGAAGAGGGCCAGTGAGGTGCTCTGGTTGATATGTACGTGACATATATTACATAATGTGGCCACTCACTGGATTATGGACCTGTCCTTCAGCATGTTCTGTTGATTGTGATAATGAGGTTGAGGTATCCATGGTATGTGGTGCATACAGATTGGAGTTTCACTAACTATGACATTCCTAACACAACTGGTCAGACATAGCAATGTCAGTCAAGCATGAATTGCCTGTAAGTAGCCAAGATGTGGTAGAGAATACTCGGTGGTATTGGACTCTGTCCATATAGGGCAGTTGTTTAAGGGTTAGGGTCCTATTTGTGAGGTACACTTGCAGCCTCCACAGTTGTTGCAGGTGTCTAGTGAGCTACATGGCAAATGGGCCATTGTACCTGATGGTTGGCCTAATGAGGGGAGATAGAGGGAAATTTTGTCCTCTTACTTCCTGGATGAAACAACCTTAGTTCTGAGATGTGACACATAGAAGGTATTTCTATCCACAGTACCAATTTGGTGGTCATACGAGAGGTCACTGTCAACCTGTGTTCCCAGGCCTCTTATAAGGACTTCTTTGTCCATTGGACTAGCAGCAATGTGTTAATTCATGAAAACCACATTGATTCCACAGGGGATTGTGACACATTTCTTTCCATTCAGCCTAAGACCAGTGTTCTGACAACAGTCGGAGGTCTCAGTGGGGACTTTATGCAGGATGTCAACTTGATATGGGGATGTACACATAGCACTCACTTTGCAATTGTCTGCAAACATTGTCAGCCAGGGTCCCTTCATGTTGGGCTGAATGTCAGAGGCATACATAACAAACATGAGGGGGCCCAGGACCAGATCCTGTGGTAAGCTACACGTGACTGGTGGGCAGTCTGACATGGAGTCCACTGCCTTCACACTGTGGGTTCCATGCATGAGCCAGTTTGCAACCCACCTAGTTACATAGGGATTGATGCCTAGATGGGTGCGTTTGTCTATGATTCCTGAGTGGGGAATGGGATCAAAGAATTCAGAAGTGCCTCCTATCTTGTTTTTGAGTCCATACTGTTACATAGATATCTCACATGGCACACAGCTTATAGGGCTGCAGATTGTCCACAGCTACCACTACAGTGGTTGACAACAGTGGGCCCTGTACATTTGGATGTGTACTGGATGGACCACACAAAAGTTTTGCAAAACACACACACTTGCAGGACTGAGATTCAAACCCGTACCTATCTTGTTATTGCTACTACAGTGTTACGCATTTATCACACGTGCCACAGAGCTTATAGCTTGAAGGGTGCCCTGACATACTTCTAAGGTGAGGAACATCAGCAGCCCTTGTAAAGAATAGCACTTTGAGATGTACTGGTTGTGGACAGCCACAAAATACTTTAACGTACAAATATACACACACTTGCACACAGACACACTTTTACATTTGCCAGGACTGAGATTAGAACTCCTACCTAACTAGTTTGTTGCACTATAGTATTACACAGTTATTGCAAGCATCACAGAGCTTATACAGCTGATGAAAGAGATCTTTAAAGGTGACTGATATCAGCAGGAGTGCTAAAGTAGGGCAATGGGAAGTGTACTGACTGTGAATGACCTCAAAATCATTAACCTACAAACACGTACAAACACGCACACACACACACACACACACACACACACACACACACACACACACACACACACACACACACACACACACACACACACACACATTCGCACACCAACAGGCACACTTTTACATTTGCCAGGACTGAGACTAAAGCTCTTACCAAACTAGTTTGTTGCACTATAGTATTACGCAGTTATTGCAAGCACCACAGAGCTTATAGAGCTGAGGGCTGACCAAAGGTATCTTTAAAGGTGACTGACATCAAACAGGAGTGCTAAAGTAGGGCAATGGGAAGTGTACTGAGTGTGAATGGCCTCACAATCATTAACCTATAAACACACACAAACAGACACACTTTTACATTTGCCAGGGCTGAGATTAGAACTCCTACTTAACTAGTTTGTTGCACTATAGTATTATGCAGTTATTGCAAGCACCACAAAACTTATAGGGCTGAGGGCTGACCAAAGAGATCTTTAAAGGTGACTGACATCAGCAGGAGTGCTAAAGTAGGGCAATGGGAAGTGCACTGAGTGTGAATGGCCTCAAAATCATTAAGCTACAAACACACTTTTACATTTGCCAGGACTGAGGTCAGAACTCCTACCTAACTAGTTTGTTGCACTATAGTATTACACAGTTATTGCAAGTGCCACAGAGCTTAGAGGGCTAAGGGCTGACCAAAGGGATCTTTAAAGGTGACTGACATCAGCAGGAGTGCAAAAATAGGGCAATGAGAAGTGTACTGAGTGTGAATGGCCTCAAAATCATTAACCTACAAACACACACAAACACAGAAAAACTTTTACATTTACCAGGACTGAGATTAGAACTCCTACATAAATAGTTCATAGGTTCATAGATTCATAGGTAGGTACTAGGCTATTGGCCCAAGGGCCTATGTAAGCCTAGCCAGCAAGGTACCATAGCTTATGCCACCCAAGAAAGTTATTTTCCTCTGCCACTGTCCAGCAGTGACACAGAAGTGATCCCCGGGGTCTATTTCCTATTTCCCATCCACTCATCAAGATTTTTCTTGAAGAGTGCTAATGAAGAACTTTGCTTGACATAGATGGGTAGCTTGTTCCAGAGTATAGGAAGTCTCTGGGACAACAATCTATCCCTCCAGCATGTCCTGTTTATTGTGGTGATAAGGTTTAGGTCCCTAGAGCATGTAGCTTTGAGGGATTGGGATTTCTTTAGGTGTAGCATGTCCAACAGCTCTGGGTTTGACATAGCTTTATATGTTAGGCAGAGATCACCTCGGAGTAGGTGATATGCTACGGAATAAAGCTGGAGTTTTTTGAGGCGGTCAGTGTAGGACATTTGTTTGAGGCCAGTAATCCTCTTGGTGAGGTACTTCTGTGGCCTTTCCAGCTGCTGAAGATGTCTTGTGAGGTACATTCCAAAAGAGGCATTGTACTCTATAATGGGTCTAATGAGTGATAAACAGAGGGGAACAATTACCTCTTTTTTCCTGGATGAGAACCCTTTTATGATGAGGTGTGCCACTATAGTATCACACAGTTATCACAAGCATCACAGAACCTATTGGGCTAATGGCTAACAAAAGGCATTTCTAAGGTGAATGCCAACAGCAGATCTTGTGAGATAGGGCAATGGAATGTGTAGTCAGTGGGTATGGACTAAAACAGTAATTCCTACACACACACACACACACACACACACACACACACACACACACACACACACACACATACATACACACATTTGCCGGGACTATGATTAGAACCCACACCTATCTACTTAATTCCTCTAGTATGTTACATATTTATTGCACGCACTGTTGAGCTTACAGGACTGAGGCTCATCCAAAGGTACTTTTAAGGTGACATACATCAGCAGATCTTCTAAAGTGGGGCTATAGGATGTCTACTGGATGGGAAAGGCCTCATAATGTAACCCTCTCTCTATATCACCATCTGTCTTTCTCATCCACATGTCTATGTGTGTGTATGCTTGACATATTGTAGTATGTTGGCCATAGATATGTGTGTGTGTGTGTGTGTGTGTGTGTGTGTGTGTGTGTGTATCACACACAACAAATGCAGATTTACCACATATGTACCACCTACAGCTGGCTGTAGGTTTTCCTGACCAGTGTGTGTGTGTATGTATGTGTGTGTGTGTGTGTGTGTGTGTGTGTGTGTGTGTGTGTGTGTGTGTGAAGACCAAAAGGTTTACATATTGGTGTGTGTGCACAGACATCTGCAGATTACAGATATCTATAGTCCACTGTGGTTTCAGACATGGGCTTCATTTCTCCAAGTGTAGGAGCATGCCCAGTATGACCTTCTATATTGAGTGTGGGAATCCATTCCAGGGAGAGTTGCACTTCCAGTCCAGGGTGCTGTGTGCTACAGCTATACCTTGCAACCTATTTCTGCAGGATATCTGTGGAAAGGTTGCCAATATGGGGACACAATGGGCCAAACATAGGGGGATACTGTAACTATGGTTCTTATTACTGTCTGTGTTGCTTGTGTAACATGGTTGGTTTTAGCAGAGATTTTCTGATATATGTAATGTGTGACACTGTAATGTATTTTGTCATCAACTACTGACAGATATCATTGGTTGATCACAGTTATTTACCAGGGAAATACAAGAGGGATGATGCACAGATCAATATTCTGAGGCAAACACTAGACATTCTGGCACAATCCAGCCATTGTGGAGGGGTGGCTACGGTCAATTGACTGATGGAGCTGTGTAAATGGTCCAGCAGCTTGGTGGTATGCTGGTTGGGGATCTCCTTGTTGTGCATTTCTCGTCTTACTTGACAGGTCATATCCTGGTGTGGGCATACCTCTCAACTGTACAAATTCTCCCAGGTTATCCAGAGCCATGCCTCATATATCTGGTTGGTTTCTCTTCACATTGTGGTTTGCAAGCAGGTTTCTTGCTATTTACTCAGGGGTTTGCAGTCGGGGGGAATTATGACCAGACATTACAGTTTCAGACTTCACACCCTCCATGACATCCATGCTTCTACACCCCCTCTGTTATTCTATCCTCTTCCTAACATTATGACAGCAATATTTCAGAAGTATCCCTATAGTGGGACCTTTAACCCAGCAATATTTATGGCTTTGTCCACAGCTCCTGCTCTAGGAGGTTGAGAGGCATGCTACTGGCATTTGATAGTATGGCCTTTCATTTGTTTTCTGTTTACTGTGTTATGTTGTTAGTTAGGACCCCATTACAGTCCCTACAATGGCATTATGGGTGAGGCATGGGCCTTTGCCAGAGGTGTGTAGGCCATGTGAGACTGATGCAGGCCATCTGTGGCAGGGCAATGCAATCTGTCAGTCATATGTTCCCAGGCTGCAAGCCAGTGGATCTCCCTGGGGTGACAGTGGTAAGTGGGTCAGGTGTTACTGGCAATCCTTCCTGTTCATATTGATCCATCAGTCTGGGTGTTGTCAGGGTGCTGCTTACAGCTAGGGACACACCTGCATGGGACACCGATTCAGCACGCTGCGTCATGTGTATCTTCCCATACTCAGTGGGGTCATTCTGAAATAATTCCCAATAGCAAGTTCAAACCAGTGTGATACCTGTGACTGTTGGGGAAGTGACCTGAGTGCATGTGCAATATGGAATGTTATGGCACCTGCCTCACAGGTATAATTGTGACCTTCTCCTTATCCCACCTTGTGTGTGGACATCAGCAGTCTGTCATTATTTTGTAAACTGTGGCCCGACAATCAGTATTTCATGGTAGAGGGACAACAAATGTGATGCTAACCTCTATACATTATTCCAAAGTTGTGTGCAGTTGAGTTATAATGGGCACTGTGTAGGGTACTTCCACCTGTGTACTGTTTCTATGTATGGCCCCCTGTTCATGACCTGTCCAGCTTTCCATCAGTGACTGATATTGACATCTGGACAGTGTGTATAAATGCTAACATAGGTGTAGCTAACAAGAAGATTAGTTGGCACTGCAGTTCTTGAGACATGGCCCTGTCATCCACAGTACTGTGCCTAGGCCATTGAGACACAACATCCAGGGGCACATGCTGATCACTTCCTGACAATATTAACCACACACATACTTAGCACATTGACCCCTGAATATTGTGGACATGCAGCAAATTATCATGTTGATTGGGACAGGCCTGGCAATGTGTGGTCCACTGATATTACTCTACAAACTTAAATGTTACTGCATTTCTATGTGGGGGGCACACCTGACAACTTTATACATTTGCACTGACTGCGCTGGTATTTCACTTACTGTTTGCTTCCATTTAGTACTGTATTGTACCCTATCTTGCAGAATGGAGGCATATCAGTAGATAACTCAGGTTAGATTGTAATGGCGTATATTTTAGTTTCAGACTTCTTACCCTTCAGAACTATACTGCAACTGCCAGACCTGTTGTACTATGTCTGTGTAGGTCTGTAGGGGGGATGTTCACCATTGCCAGCATTTGTGGGCCTTTGCCAGACCTTTCTTTATGGTCATCTACACCTGTCCTGCTGGGTGAGGCTGGGGTTGGGTATGGGAACCTCATTGACATCCATGAGTGTGACCTATGGCCACCCAGTTAGTTGGCCCCCCACCCCACATGTACTGCAGTGGGAGTTGTCACCTTGAGTACTACTGCCTAGTATGGTGATGCCAGTATTTGTCATGGATTTCCTGCTGTCCCACATAGCTGTCAGTTGTCTGCTGCTATCCCATTCTGCCTTCCAATTTCCTTGCATGGTTGCATCAGTACCATAGATATACTATCAGACCATACTACTTCATTCATTCATTGTTAGAACAACTGATTTACCCTGTGCCTGAGGCAGTTGTGGGGACAGTGCTTGAGGGCTGACTATGTCAGATGCACGCAGTACACTGACTATACATGGTACAGCACAGGTAGTGTCATGTTTTGCATCCCTTTTACTGTGTGTGCGAGTCAGAGAGAGGTCTCAGTCCCTTGGTCAAGGCATGGGTATAATGGGCATGCCTCCATCTGTCTACAGGGGCAGGCTCAGGAGGTTCCTCTTCTGAGTTCCTCTGTGCCTGTGGTGATCTTGGCAATGGTGGGGGGCTGTGTGGCCCTTCCCCATGCTGTTCCTGCTGCATCTGTTTCCACAGGATCATATTGTGTAGCCTGGCACATACTATGAACATGTGTGCACATGTGGCTGGAGAGTACTGCAAGGCTCCACCGGATATGTCAAGGCAGCAGAACCATGACTTAAGCATCCCAAAGACATGCTCTATAATAATCCTGGTTTGTGCGTGTGCCTCATTATGGCATTCTTGTGTGTGTGTGTGTGTGTGTGTGTGTGTGTGTGTGTGTGTGTGTGTGTGTGTGTGTGTGTGTGTATTTCTGATGGGTGTCATCATCCACAGCTCCAGTACATAGCCAGTAACCCCCACTAGATTTCCATATGGGACTTCCCCCCCTAGCAAATCCCTGATACAACTGTGAGGCATGCCAAATGTGGGAGTCGTGAATGCTTCCAGGGCTGCCAGTACACACATTCATGATTATGCCCTGGGCATTGCACATGACCTGGCAGTTGATGGAGAAGCCCTTGCTGTTTATGTAGGCCCTACCCTGCTCACCAGGTGGTGCTTTGATGTGGATATGTGTGCAGTCTATAGCACACAGTACCTCAGGGTATTCTGCTATACAGTGGAAGAGACACATATTGCTGGTCAACTCTGCTCACTGGCATGTGGTAGCATGGCATCCAGGAACTGGTGGAGTACCCTGGATGCTGATGCCTGTGAGACCCCCATGATATCCCCAGTTGGTCTTTAGAAGGTACCTGTAGCTAGTATTCTTAAGGCTACACATACCTTAGTATCCACTGGGATGGGTTCCCTCTGTTGGCTCTGGGTCTGAGGTGAGGCCGGCACAGCTTGATGATTTGCTGCAGATTGTCCCTGTCCACCCTGTAGCACTTCACTATCTCCAGCTCATGTAGCCCCTAGTAAGTTACCCTGTATCTGTACACTCTTTACCTCCTCCTTGGTCTGGAATGGTTGTCAGCATTATCTTCCTCACCACCCACAGCTTGTAGCACATACTGATTTATCAAAGCGACAGCAGCCCCTAATATTTTTTGTGGTTTTTGTCAGTTTAAAATTTCCCAGAATATGTACACCAGTGGTGTAGAGTTTGTGGGAAAAGCAAGACTGAAAGGTGTTTGCATAGTTTATAGTAGTGGGCTGAGTTGCTCGCTGTGTAATTTGCTGATTCTGATACATTCCACCTGCCAGCTATGGTAGTTGTCCTTGATTGTCTACCTTCTGCTGTTTCCCCTTTTTTTCCTTTTCCCATGTCCACCCCTTTTAAGCCTCGATGCATGGCGCGCATACCCGCTGCTCAAATCTAAACAGGTCTATTTCCTGTTTTTTTTTTTTTTTGTTTAAGACCTGGTGAGCACTGCACACACCCATTTAGGCAATGTAAACACTGCTAGGCAGCCTCAGACACCCCCCTTCCTTAGCTGTGCTTACCTAAGGGCAAACACTAGCCACAGAGTTCCAATGTGCTTACAGCAAGCATGACACACTCCCTTTTGATGTCATCTACTTCTCTTGCTTACACGGCCATGTTAGAGCACCTACACAGTTAGGTGCAGTCTGATACTTAGAAGAAATTTGTGATTCAGTAAAATTCCCCTTATTTGCATACCTCACTGCCTTACTTCATAGTTACTGCACTCACACTGATCCTTTCCCCTTAGCAAACACTGTTCCCTGATATTGTTTTCATTCTGCATGCAATTGAATATAATGGCAAAATGCAGATTTCTCTGAAAATTGCTTTTTCACATTTTTTTCTATTTTCGGCACAATCCTGTTTGAGCACCACTGCCCTATGCTTAAACGGCCGAAACTGGCCAAAAAAAATAAAACTTTTTTTTTTTAAAAAAACTAAACTATTTTCAATGCCAATGGGCATATATTTGGCCATTGGCATGCCTAATAAGTAGAATACATGTTTCCTTGGAGCTGTAATGCCTCTGTTTTGTTATTTGCAGAATTGTATTTGGCTAGTAGCCAAATACATTTCTGAAACTAACATTGTTGCTGCAGGAACACCCTTCTGCTTGCTGAATCACTAATTCACCTCATTTGCATGTTCTTCTCCAGCAAATGAGGTAATTAGCATTAGGCAGTGGTGTCCATGCAGGAACAGTGTTAGAGGGCTCCTGCACGTCCCGAGCCTTGTTTACTGGATCACTCGGAAGCCATATTCCATGCAGTAACACTTACACTGTGCGGACACATTGTGTAAGTGTTACTGAATCCAGGGGGTGCTCTACATCGATAAAGGGTATTATACCTTTACCAGAGAAGCCTACAGGAGATAGAGCACTGTCCCAAAATACTGGTTAATTTGCTGGTCTGAAATAGATGAGATTCATACAACAGGTAACCTTCTAGCCTGATATGGAAAGTTTATAGTAGGTGAGGCTGTTTTCTGAGCTACATTTGCATAGGTTACATTTTTTTTCTTCGGTAGATTGCAAACAGCATTTGCTTCATGCACATCAGAGGAAAATCAGAATGTGAGCATGTTCCATGTTTTTTAACCTCTGACCCCAGTTGCATAATATCCTGTTCACCTTGCAAATCACAGCAATCCATTATATCTCCCCAAGAAGCAGCAGCAACTGTACTAGGTTCATTTTTATCCATCACTGTCAGCAATTTGTCATCTGACTAACCACCATCTCCAAAATAATTATTAAAACACTCCCTCTCAACAACACTCAACTCTAACTCTAATTCCATGACTTCCCAGTATGCACTGTGACTACCCTTTGGCCTGTCACAGTAACAAAAAAGAGTAGTGGTCCTTTATGTGGGTCTATATTATAACAGCAAATGCTTAAAATAGCGAACGCTGTATAATCAACCCTAAAATGTTGAAACAGAAAATGCCGAACACGCGGAACAGCGATTTTGTCCCAGGGGAAAAAAATCACTGCTCCATTAAAGAAAAAAACACAAACACAAAATAAAGTGGGAGACTTCATCCCCACACCCTTCGATGTGGGAGGCTGTGCCCCCCACACCCCCCTACTTAAATATACCAATCCAAGATTGCACCATAGTGGAGGAAATGACAAAGTCATGAAAACGGCCCAGTAATTTTTTTTTTCCCTAAGAAAAAAAAAATCACTGTTCTATGCATTCAGGATTTTGCTATTTTGAACAAAATGGTTTGATTAAACAGAGTTTGCTATTTAAGTGTTCGCTGATTTAATAGGGAACCCTTTATTTATATATTACAATAATTCTTATTTACAACATATTTACATATTTATAAATGTACAAATACACATATATACAAATCTATTTACACGTACTCATAATTTCCTTTATAATCATACTAAATTTTCATCCCTATTAGACCCCCCACTCCTTTTTCCATAACCACTATCTGATTTTACTTAATATTGTTGCTAAAATTTATTTACCTTTAAACATAATTTCAATTATTCTTCAATTCCATATAATCCATATAAAATAAAATAACTTTTTATTTATTCATTCAACATATTCTTTACTTCTGTTCTTTATAATATCCATATTTAAACATACCCATATTTATTTTATCCACTTCTTTTGTATCTTTGAAAAAAAATATCTTCTTTACATAGTTTCCCCATAAGTTTTTACTCTTTTACATTGCAAAACACATGCTCTGTAGTTTCTTCTTCTTCTTAACTATGTAGACATATTCTATCACTTTTCTTTGCATATAGTGTATTTCCTTTTATTAGCAACTTATCCATTACCAATCTCCACAAAAATCTTGATATTCTACTTTCTAAAGAACTAAGTGCTCTGAACCACAAACAATGATAATTACAACAAACCATGGCTTGAAAAAATGATTTACGTAATGCAAATGTTTATTCCATAAATAAATTCTCCAAAGGCAATAGTTAAAATCCACAATAATCACTTTCGTCCATAAAATATGAACTTCCTCAATCACCCCATTTAACTTAAGATGTAAATACCCATTAAAATGATCTGATTGGTTCCTGCAGACCACATCCACTTCCTAATTCTCTGCGTTACAACTCATTGTTAAAAAACAAAATCCGCTTACATTTATATAAACAATTTATACAAAACACCAAAAACATTAAAATAAACCTTAAAATCTTTAAATATTAAGTGCTAAAAGACAATTTTGCATAAATAAAAATGTTCTTAAATAGACAATCCATTCAGTCCATTGAGCGAACGTACTAAACACTTTTAAACTCAAGTGAGAGAAAAATGCTAAAATTCTATACATTTAATAAATTATTGAACATGTTTTAAAACATCTTTGTAAACACATTTTTTTTTTCAAAAGCAGTGTCCCTACATCGTGTGTTGTTAAATTAAAATAAAATTAAACCTCTTATCGTCAAAGCTTTAAGTTTTAATACACATGCAATAGAGCTCTGTTTATGTATCCCTGGCCAAATGTCAGTCTTAATGAGCAGAGCTCTATTTCCACATTTCCATTATGTTCTACATCTTCTAATGTATTGTTTTATATTTTTCATAAATATCATCCACCATTCAGACCACTTTTTCTAAAATATTTTCATAGTAATATGATTTTCCATAACTATACTACTAATTTCTTTCCTTTTTCATTTATCATTTTTATTTATGTGCCTATTTTTATATATTCCTTATTTTCCTTTATCTCTAGCCATATTGCATGATGTTCAGAAAACCCATTTTCAGCTACCTCTCCATCATCTATAACGTCAGTTCTATATATACCCCCTTTTGTACCTTTTGCAAGTCTGTGAATATTTGTCCCAAAGTTTTAACTTACCACATCTTATCACTTCTAACATTTGTTTTATATCATTTCCTTTCTTTTTATGCCTGTCTCTTAAATCACAATTAAAGTCTCCTGTTATTATAATATTCATGTTTATTACTACATAGTCTAAAATCTGATGAAATAAGCTTTTTCTTTTCTTTAAAATTAGTCTAAGCATATAATGTTATAATGTTATATTCTTGTTCTTTCCATTTTAAATCCACAATGGTTAATTTTCCCATTTTTGCTAAAGTTACATCTAATGTCTTTACTGTATTTCTACAGAATATGGCTATTCCAGAGCATCTCTGATTTACCAAATTCCAGATTATCTTTCTTCCCATTGTTTTTCTGGTTGTAATCTTTATTCATTTGTTAAAAATATTGTGTCTTGGGAGCAGAGCCTAGATGGCCATCTGAGAGCAGTGAATTATGAGAGTTCCATAAACTAGTATAATAATATAGGAAAATGTTATTATTTTCAAGTTTAAAATGTCAGAAATCTATAGATAAACTACTAAACTACATAAATATAAATTTTGGTGGAGATATACAAAAATGTTCCTGTCAAGTAAGTTGGAGATATATTGAGTCACTGAATATGAACAAAAGGAATTCTCATCCAGATGCTGCTTTGAAAAAAAACTGCAATTGATGACATCTACCTTACATGAACTATCTTTGAAGCTGGATGACTTTATACAGACTGATACTCTTAAGGAACTATTATAGCAACACCATACAAAAATAACAAATATAGAGACTTCTCTAAATAACATTGAAGTGTGACTCAAAGAGGAAAATTTTCAAAAAGAATTTCTGCTTAAACAGAATACATGGCTGCTTAACAAAATAGATGACTTAGAAAACAGGGAAAGGAGAAACAACATAAGGATCTTTGGTCTACCTGAAAACACTGAAGGATAAGACATTATTTCATTCTTAACAACCTGGATTCTGAATTTTTAGGGACTTTCATTTGGAATTGAAAGGGCACATAGAGCACTGAGGACACCTGCTTCTAACTCAAGAAATATTCCACCTAGATCCATAGTTATAGAATTTCTTTCATTTCTGGACAAGGAACTAATGTTAACATCTGCTTGGAGAAAATCACTCTTAAAATACAATCAAAGCCTGATAAGGTTGGACAATGATTATTCTTCCAGAATACTAGAACAAAGGAAAAAAGTCTGGCCAATAATAACACTGTTGAAACCAAGACAACATTAAAGCACAGCTGGCCTTTCCAGCCAAGATAAAAATAATTTTTGCCAATGAGATGAGAACCTTTAATGACTTAGAAAAAGCTAGTATATTCATCAAAGACAGCAACATAGTGTCTATCCCAGAAGAAATGGAATGGATGGCCCCATACTCTTAAAAGAATAAAAGAAACAAATCCCTGGATTGATGCTAGAAAGAAGAAACAAAAAACTGATTCCAAGATAGCTGTCCCAAAAAATAACTCTACAACTACATCTCTCAAAGTATCAACTGATATGGTACATCACTTGTCATCTGTTCTTATTTGAAATCAAAAAGAAGGGTTTCTTAAACAACTGATAAACAGTAATGATTTATTTAGAATGTTCAAAGAGTCAAATAATTCTTCACAAACAAAGGTAGGTCAGGATGGGTTACTATTTACATTATATATAAGCCAAACAAAGCAACATATAATACAAACATAGAAGTTTCTATTCTCCTACTTAAACTCAATGAATACTTATCTTGTTCATTTTTCATTGATTTTACTAATAATAATTTAAGTAATTCGTTAACTAATTCAACAAGGTACCATTTATCAGAGTTCAGGCTCAAAAGTAACAAATCAACATCATATATAATAGCAGTAACAGTAGAGTGTTTTGAAAAAAATGCTGTCATGGAGACTAATGGTTTCTTCAGTTAAAGTATGATTTAGAAATGTCATGTATATCATAGTTAAGTAATAGTAGCAAGCTCTTAGTACAAATGTCATCATTATTCTGTCTAAATATAGTTAATATCAATTATAGCAGGTATCACAGCTACGAGTGCTGTTTGATCAATCCTGATATGGTATGTGTGGATGCAGCTGTGTCTGGCAGCTAGTACAGCTGTCATTATTATTATGTCTAAACATAGTTACTATCAATTATGGCAGGTATCATAGCTTCAAGTGCTGTTTGATTAAGCCTGACATGGTGTGTGTGGATGCAGCTGTGTCTGATAACTGTTATATGTTGCCATTTTCATCTCTGGGAAGCTGTGGATTGCGGCTTGTGATCAAGGTTTACTGATGCTTGTGTATTAGGAAGAGGCATTTGGTGTTTTAGCCTGGATCCAGGGGAAGGGGGTGGATAAAACTGTGATTTGGGATATTTTGGCAGAGAATAGTTTCTTTATACATCTGCTGAGTGAGAGGTGGGAAGTCTAGAAGAATGTGTTATCTCTTGTGGTGGCTTGTTGGAAATTTTTTTTTTTTTTATCTGTTTGGTCTCCGTTCTTTTCCTGGTTGCTGCCTCGCTGAAAGAGAAGGAATTTAGGCTTGAAGTTCCAGTGAAGTGAAGCTTTGCTTCAGGTGCATCGCAAGCCTCTTGTATGCAGTACACAGACACACTAACGCTCCCAGGTTGCTATGGTAATGGAGACAGAGAGACAATAATGCTTAATGGCTCTGAGGAGCCTCCAAGATGATTCTTGGCAATGAAGTTTTTGGTTTAAATATATATATATATATATATATATATATATATATATATATATATATATATATATATATAATAAAAGGGCTGTTTTAAACCATAACTACACATACTGATGGTCCCCCAACACTTAGTTTAGCTCATTAAGTTGATTCTTGATAAAAAAAAAAAATATGCGCAATTTTATATTTAAAATGTATTTAGGTCCAAACACATTAAGGACTTACATAAGAGTGGAAGTCTGAGTTATTGTGAAAGACTAAGAGCACTTGGTCTTTGCAGTGGTCTGGGAGGTGAACTTACTCAGACGTGTTAGGCATATTGGGATAGTTGACTCTAGGGGTGTTTGGGGTTGCTGGGAAGTGCTAGAGAGTCATCAGATTTCCTTCATGGAAATATCTGTGGGAATGGAAGGTGTGTTGAGTGGTTCACTAGCAGAGTGGCCACTGCATGGAACAGGCTGGAAAATGGAACAGAACAAATATTGATTTGTATATTTTAAGAACAGCCTGGAAACACACCACATGAGCTAGTGAATGGTATTCTTGCAAAACTGGATGGGCATTGTTGCCCATGCTTGATGTACTGATATGAGTGTATGTAAGGATGGAAATATACTTATAACAAAGAAGAAACTAGAAAGGTCTCATAATTTAAAGTCTATGGACTGTATAAACATGCTTGGAAGGAGCCAATAATAAGAATAAGCATTACATCTTGTGGTCTCTCAAATAACTAAACAACAACCAAAAAAAAACATGCACAGACAATAGTTATGTAATGTATGATTTTAGTAAATCTATACATAAAATATATAATTGTCATATAAGATAAAGCAATCTGCTGAATTTAGATATTAAAGACAGGATTTAAAAACATGTGCTTGTGTATAATAACACTACTGTCTTAACTTGTCATAAATGACATACACTACATTGAACATCTAGGGGAAGCATGATGATTTTCTTATATAAGAAAATATGCATAACAAGTCATGTAATTGCTTTAACTTGAATTGTAGTTTTTGTAACCCATCTTGACCATATATAATACTTAAGCGGTTACCAAGGTAACTAATGTTTTATACATTACATCAAACTGACAAAGTTGTTCAAGAGAAACAACAGAAGCTTGAACTTGAAATGTCAAAGAATATAACAATCATATTCTGAACAAATAGTATTAAATTGACAACAGACACTCAGTTTAATAACATGGGCTTGTGTATAATAACACTACTGTTTTAACTTGTCATAAATGGCATACACTATATTGAACATCAAGGGGAAGCATGATGATTTTCTCATATAAGTAAATGTGCAAGTCATATCATTGCTTTAACTTGAATTGTGGTTTTGTAAGCCATCCTGACCATACATAATACTTAAGCTGTTACCAAGGTAACTAATGTTTTATACATGACATCAAACTGACAAAGTTGTTCAAGGGAAACAACAGAAGCCTGAACTAGGAATGTCACAGAATGTAACAATCACATTCTGAACAAATAGTGTTAAATTGACAATAATCACTCAGTTTAACCTTTGCTGATTATACAAAATAGAATGTTGCAATTTAAATCTAAAAACTTTCAGTATATGCCATAAAATGGCAATTTATGAATATGGAAAGGGAACTTGTAATCATTAATCACAATAAGTGAATTTGTTGTTTTTAACCTATAATTTCACTCATTTTATAATAAGAAATGACAGATATGAAAATCCTTATGTGTAGGAAATGGGAGGAGAGGGGTGCACTTATAATTAAAATGCACTAACTTTCATCAATGTTCACATAAAACAAACTTGATGCTTTAAGTAAGTTAGCAATAAACAAAGTGATTACTTTAATGCTGGGAAACAATGAAATATAACTTCTGATATATCCAGTAAAATACATTGTATTACAAACATTAGGTATAAATATTATTACCATCTATTTATATTAAGTAATAAGTTTTGGAATACTTGATCAATAAGGGTGAATATGTTAAATAACTGTGTGCTATAATCTTTTACTGAGGTTTTATATATGATACATCCTACTTTACTGTGATTGAATTGCTTGTCATCTATCTTTCATGTAAATATTGATTGCTTATATAGTAAGTAGACATTTATATTGTATTAGAATTCTGAGTAATCTACAATAGTACTATATCTGTTCAAAATAATATAAATATTGCTTATTCCTATTACAAATATTATCCATATGATAATTCAGTTTATGGAGCTCAGGTGTTCTGGATTGTCAAGGTATGAGTAATAATCTGATGGACTTAAGTGTATCTATCAGATTAGGAATGATTTTCATTCCATGATTAGTGCGGATCTTAGTTTTGTCAACATTTATTAATTTAAATTTGTCATTTCACAAAAACATTTTTAGTATGTCTGATCAAAACATTACTTTATTGGTAAACATTCAAAGTATAAAACTGATAATTTCCTTTAAAAGGTCAAACATATACTTTACAGTTATCAGAGGAAAATGTTTAATAGTCATAATAAAACAAAAAATACATAGTCTAA
The DNA here is from genome assembly GCF_019279795.1 of Protopterus annectens. Classification (NCBI taxonomy): domain Eukaryota; kingdom Metazoa; phylum Chordata; order Ceratodontiformes; family Protopteridae; genus Protopterus; species Protopterus annectens. The sequence continues at coordinate 532,403,016 of NC_056727.1, read as the reverse complement.
ATAACCTAAGATGGATTTAACTTTATTAATTTTAAATACCAATGGCTTAAACAATCCTAGCAAGAGATCAAATCTACTGAAATATTTAAAACTGAACAAAGCACAGATTGTCTTCCTTCAAGAAACTCATTTCAAAACAAATGACAATTACAAATGGAATCCTAAGGAATATAAGACAAAGACAAAAGGGGTAACAATTTTATGGAAAACAAATGTAATTAACCCAGAAATAATTTATAAGTATGAAGATAAAGAAGGCCCTATGGCATTAGTAATAGTTAAATATAATAACAGAATATGGACCCTAGCCAATCTATACTGGTTCAGGGATTGGGACAGGAACTGTTAAAAACGCTTGGATTTCATTTCTAATAATTATAAAGGCAACTTAATATTAGGAGATTTTAACTGTGTATTTGATATTTCGGAAACTACAAATAAAAGACCGCTGCGTACATCAGCTGTATCAAAAGCTTTAAACAAGTGGGTAGAATCATTTCATCTTGTAGATACTTTCAAATTTAAAGAAGATCAATCTTTGTTGTTTTCCCATCAAGATCACAGATTTGATACCCAAACTGGAATAGATAAAATATTTGCTGCCCATGACTTACACTCTAAAATCATTAATTTCTCAATCAATCCCTTTCCCTTTTCAGACCACAATTCATTGATACTAAAACTTAAAAATGGGTGCAAACCATTAATCTTTAACTCCAGAATTCCAGCATATATAACTAAAATTAAAGAGTTCAACCCCTGGTTATTATCTGAATTACAGCTCTTTTTAGATATTAGTTACACCACATAGATAAATAAAATAATGATATGGTACTCATTAAAAGCTTACATATATGGTAAAACCCTAACTTGGTATTAAAAAAATCAGAGAATGGGATTCTGAATTATTAGATCTACAATCCAAACTTTTGTCAGTAAAAGCAAAAAAAAAAATCAAAATCATTTGGAGATGAAAAAGAAAGTAGAAGTATTAAATAATAAATACAATGAAATTCTAGCACATAAAACTAGTTTAGCTTTAGAAAATCTAAAAATTAATACCTTGGCCACTTCTCCCAAATATCTACATAATGTATCTACAAGAATCAAAATACAATTAAATAGCTAATAACATTAAAAGTATCTTACATGAAAAGAAAGGGAAAAATGTCCTGATATAGGTGACATTCTTGATGCCTTTAGAAATCACTATATGGAACATTTCCAAAAAGAAAATATACATATCAATCAATTAAATCTAGATGAAAAATCTTCTAATATAAAAAAATACCAGAAAAATTAAAACTAGATCTGCAAGCACCTATATCCTACAAAGAAATTACAGGTACAATAAAAGAGGCTAAAATAATAAAGCTCCAGGTATAGATGGCATAATTATGGAAATATATAAACTTTTTCCTTCAAAGATACTATCCCTCTTCCATAAAACTCTATTAGAAATTCAGTCACAAGCTTTAATGCCACTCTCTTGGAGATATTCCTTAATCACACCAATCCTAAAGGAAAACATATCCCCAAACCTCTGTACCTCACATTGATCTATATCATTATTAAATAATGACTATAAGATATTTATGACAATATTAACTAACAGAATGAAAATGTCACTATCCGAAACAATAAATAATGATCAAACTGGATTTATATCATAGTCGCACATGACAATATTAAAAGGATAATTTCTCTTATAGATTATGTTAATAAAGAAAATAAATAAACACTCATAAATGGCTTAGATATAGAGAAAGCCTTTGATTCTCTAAATTGGGAATATTTATTCAAAATCCTAATGCTATTTGAATTTCCTGCATCCCTTGTTCATCTCCTAAAGAATATATATAAACAAATAATTTAGCATATGTCAAGTTAGGTCCTTTTACCTCTGAATCTGTACATATAACAAAAGGCACTAAACAAAGATGTCCCATGTCACCGATTCTATTTACTCTGGCCATTGAAATATTGGCAGATTCAATTTGTAACAATATAAAAATCAAAGGAATAGATGTTTATGAACAATACAATTCTAAAGTAATGCTATTTGCTGATGACATATTACTAACATTATCTAATACAAAAGAGACATTAGAAGAATTAGATATATTAATTGACAAATTTCACATGACTTCAGGACTCCCTTTCAATAAATCCATTTTTTTTTATTTTTAAATAAAAAAAGAACTGCAGACTAAGGGGGATAACATCATAGGGAAACAGGAATCTACCTTAAAATATCTAGGAATTGAGTTATGCAAGGATAATGAATTTGTCTCAAAGAACTACAATAATATCATCAATACAATTAAAATCTCTGTGGAAAAATGGAACAAAATAATATTAACATTTGAAGATAGACTACAGTTAATAAAAATAGTTTTACTGTCCAAGATCCTATATATAGCCTTGACAATACAACTGTTACCAGAAATGAATATACTTAAAGAAATAAATTCATGCCTAATAAAATTTTTATTGTTTCCCAAAAGAAACAGAATAGCTTTAATGCATCATATCAGACCATGGAAACAGGGAGGATTAAACTTTCCTGACATAACAGCATCAATATCTAAAACAATCTCATATTGAATAAGCCCAAATTACTCTGCAAATTGGAAAGAATTACTGACTGTAATATCAATACATTAATTTGATTTACAAATAAAATTTTCAAATAACAGATAAAAACAATTTTCCATGGCACATATGTTTTATTATGCAAAATAACATAACTAAATCCACTAAAACTCATATGATCAATTATTACATTGACTCATTTAGGAAAATTATTAATGCAAATATAGATTTAAAAATCTGGTTTGATCCTTTAACACCATTTATAGTCAGAAAGAACGGATTTGTGTGTTGGCTCCAGTGTATCAAAGAACTAAATGTTTTAGATATGCAAGTAATAAAAACAACATAGAAAACTGTACAACAGGACTGGCTAACTTTACAGAGTATTCTGCCATATTTGCAAGATTTAAGTAGAATAATTAACAACTCTTCATTTAAAGAAATACCTAAATTTATGAAATACATATATGAAATCATATATAATGACTTTGACATAGGAAACAGTATTTCAAAATTTTACAAAATATTGATAAACTATAAAACAACACACAAAACCTCATATTGGAAATATTTAACAAAAGGACACTCAGTACAGTTAACTGAAGATATTAAAACAAATATCTTATTATCAATAAAATATACATCCTTTACACAATACTGGAAAGCTTTTCATTGGAAATGATTGCACAGAGCATTCTTAACCCCAGACAGAATCAGTAAAATTAGTTCTTCCATAAAAGGAATATGTTGGAGATGTGAGCAAGTACACAATGCAGACTGGAACCATATTTTCTTTGATTGTGTTAAAATTAAGCCATTTTGGAATGGTATTAATAACTTTCTACAAGCTTTATTTAATGAACCATTTTATTTAACTAAAGCTCTTGTATTATTAAATGTGAATGAAGGTCCTCATTTGAATAGGTCAAACATGTATCTAGTATGGACTATACATGTAATTTCAAGGAAGAGTATAACAAGAAGATGGAATACAAACACAATACCAACTTTGGAAGACTTCTACAGCCTACTGAAGACCACACCATTATTAGAAATTAAAATTAAAGAACTAAGAATTTATCCAAAGCTATTTATCAACAACCCTTGGGGAAAAGTCTTATCGTTGATTGACACTACACAATAATTGATCAGACACTCTGATAATGGATTGGACATACTTAAAAAGTAACTGTATACATTAAGATCTGTTATAGTGTCAGGCTAATGTAAATAATGTACATAGTTATTTAAGATGTTATGTATAAATACTATGGAATTCATTCAAACGTATTTGAAAAATAAAAAACAATTTTGAGGAAAAAAAATATTGTGTCTTCAAATATAATTACATCTATGCCACATGTATTGCACCACTCCAAAATCCATATTCTTCATACTATATTATTAATACTATTCACATTTACAGAAAACACTCTAAAATGTTCATTTTCCCCTCTCCTTACATTCATGGTTTCAGAAGTTCATAGCTAATTACTGGGCTATCTTTCTTAATAGGCCATTCTAAGCCTAGGCAAGTTCCTTCACAAAGATGAGAATCAAACACTGTACCTTGTGCCTGTGAGTCAAATACTTAGTGTGTGTGTGTGTGTGTGTGTGTGTGTGTATGTGTAAATATATATATACATATATATATATATATATATATATATATATATATATATATATAAATAAAAAAACACACACACATACATACATATACACACACACGCACACACACACACATAACTCATATGGTTGAGACAATAAGATAGAAGTTTTGTAAAAAAAAAAAAAAAACAACTTAAAACAGATATATGCAGGGGGCAAGCCCCTTGCACCCCCCACACCTCCCGCTACTAAAATATACCAACTCCAAGATTGCACTACAGTGAGGAAAAGGGAATATTCCCATTCCATGCTGTATGGAGATCTCCGTTTAAATGTTTGAAGTTTTAGAACTTCAATCATATGGTTTCGACCATATGAAATTTGAAGTTCTGAACTTTGATCATTTAACTAGGATATATATATATATATATATATATATATATATATATATATATATATACACACACACACATTGTTTATCATCCAGTTCCTTTTTTTTCCTTTGTACTTTATCCCTTTAAATTTTCTTTTTCTGTTTTTTACACTTTTGCAAGTAGAACTCATTATTTACTACCTCCTAATTTATGTCTTCAGCACTTATTTCAGAAACTTCTTCTATGTTATGTGTTCTTTATTATTTATTCATTTCTTTGTTTATTTTCTTATCTTTATTTTTCTTTTTTGTTACATTTACATTTCAATTCCCATTTTTTGCATCATGTCGTATTTCCTCACAAATATTCCATTTTCTTTTGTCACAGTTACTTACCAAATCTCCTTCTTTTCAACAAAAAAAACATGTTTTGGGTTGTCCCCAGTATTTTGCAGCATCCCAGTTCCCCTCCATATTTATCACTCTTGGTATATGTATAATTTCTTTTCTCTTTCTATTTTTAGCACAATATTACAATCCCAGACACTAGTTCATAACCCCCTTTTATCATAAACTTTTGTAATGTCCAGTACTTCTTTGCATAAAGTTTTCAAATTTCCTTTCATAGTGTCTGTTTCTAACTCTGTTCAAAATTATACACAAATTTTCTTTTTTGTTTCCCTGTTAAATGCTTTTATCACATAAAGATTCCATGGACTACAGTATTTCTTTTTTTTATATCCTCCAAGAAAATTTTCCATTGAAAAACAGTCTCAAATATAATGTCACAAAATGTCTCTGTTAATAAGAATAAATGTTTTATCTCATGCATTTTTATACCCAAGGGAGATATTAAATTCTAAAAATCCAAATAAACTGAAGAACCAATATTTTTACATGGAAACTCGATCAGTCCAAATCAGTCCAACCAAGGAACTTCTCAAATATACCATTTATTAGACACACAATTCACAATTGTAGACAAGTTGACCTAGGTTTCGTCTTAAACTTATACAGACTTCATCAGAACTAACACATCATACTGAAACCACTTCCCTTTATAACACTCCCAGGTTAATTGATTAATTACACTCCCACAAAGTTAAAGACACATACCCATCAGACCATACATATACTTAAAAACATATGTAAGCTAAAACCATGAATAAAAACATACTATAATATTACATAAAAATAAACATATAAAAATATGTAAGATAAAATCAGTACAAAATTAATAATTTGATTTGTTAATCCAACAATATAAGTTACAAAATGTCTAGATAAAAACAATTTTTATAGCAGAAATTTTAGCCCAGTATATATCTTAACTTTAGTAATGGGGCTAAACTAATATGGTCATTAATTCCAGGATAACTAGTGGCATTTAACCTTATTTGCCACTTAGTTTCACTAATATCTAAATAGACATCCAATATATGCCGTTGATTGTCCTTAATAACTTGCTGAATAATACAAAATTGGAATTTGTGACCTATATTTATCTTAATATGTCTTGCCAGTGCATTAGTATTTTTCATATGTTTAATGTCCAGCAAATGCTCCCCTATCCTTTCTCTAAGTGTACGACAGGTTTTTCCAATATAAAACGCCAGACACTGATTGCACTTAGCTAAATACACCACATTTCTGCTATAGCAATCATAATGTCTATTAATAAATATAATTTCTTTCCCTAATTTAATCCTATTTCCTGATGTAAGAATATACTTGCATTTATTACATCTGCCAAACTTAAAATTCCCAACCGGTCTACAAGACTTAGATGTCAATTTTAACTTACTGCCCTCTAATAGTTTTTTAAAAGATCTATCCTTTCTAAATACATTAATAGGAGAGGCCCTTAATTTACTATATACACTAGTATCTAATTTCAATAAATCCCAATTCCTCTGTATTATCCTCACCATAGATTCCGTGTCACAATTATATGTGGTTATAAAAAACAAACCTTCCTTAATTTTATTTTCCTTTTTCACTTCGAATTCAACCAACAACTCACCTGTGTCTGTACCATTTTTTAATATGGGCTGATAAATCCCTCCCTTTCTTTTATCTATAATCTCCACCTTAATAGCTTGTACCAGGGTCTCGGGTAACCTCTTTTCAAAAACATTCCTGTAATAAAATCTAGTTCCTTTTCAAAATTTAAGTAGTTATTAACCATTCTGGCAGCCCTGACCATCTGCCCTTTAATTATAGCCCTTTTCTGGTGGTCAGGGTGCCAGCTCTGATATTCCAAATAAGAATTCGAAAAGGTAGGTTTTCTATAAATATTTGATATGACTCCTTTTATCGTTATCAACTGTCAAATGGACATCTAAATAATTTATTTCAGTATAACTATAAACAAAGGTAAATTTAAAAAAATCGACCGAACTGTTAATATATTCCAGGAATGCTTCCAACCTCTGAATATCACCATCCCAAATTATAAAAATATCATCCAAAAATCGCATATATTTCTGGATGAATTTATTAAAATCACTTTGAAACACATATTCTTGTTCCCAATAGGACATAACATAATTTACATAAACGGGGGCACACACTGCCCCCATTGCTACTCCAGTAGCCTGCTTATAGTAGCTGCCCTCAAAAAACAAAAAATTGTTGTTTAATACCATGTCCATAAGGGATACAAAAACATTTATTTGATCCAGATCAAATGACCCTATCTTATTTAGCTGATTCTCCAACCATTCTAGCCCAATACTATTAGGAATCACTGAATATAAATTACAAACATCAATAGTAAGTAAAATAGTTGAAGGGCCTATTCTCACATCATTTAGTTGGGATAAAAAATGCCATGAGTCCTTAGTAATGTAATTAAACATTTTTAACCCGCCTTGGAGATGAAAATCTAAATATTTACTTATAAAGCAAGTTTTATTCCTTTCACCATCCACAATCGGTCTGAAAGAAACATCAGTCAGACCCTTGTGAATTTTAGGAATGCCAAAAATATTGCTTATTACCAGAAAATTATTCACCAAATACTCAAAATCCATTTCATTGATTTGTCCTTGACAAAGCATATCCTTTAGCATCAGGTCGATCTTTGAATAGGCCACATGAATTTCATTTAAAGTTATTTCTTCATATGCTTCCCCTGTTAACATCCTAAACATATAGTCTGAGTAGTCATTTTTATCCATAATCACTATTCCATTGCCCTTGTCGGGCTTCATAAAATGAATGTCCTTATCTGTGATAAGCTCATTAAGCACTATAACTTCATCATCCGTCAAATTAGCATACACATTTTTCACTTTGTTATTCATATTGCCTTTGAAGTATTCCCGCATTTCTAACTCACAGGCCTTCTCAAACATCATCACTGTATTATTTGTGATAGGATTAAATTTGCTAGGTCTCCTTAGAACACTAGTATTTACATGTCCATCCTGTAAAAAACTCATTTTAATATTAATTTTCCTAGTTAAGTACTTTAAGTCAATAAGCACATCAGTAATATTACCTTTCCTACCAGGAATAAAGGTAAATCCTTTAGATAATAATTCAGCGTGTTTAACCTCTATTGACTTACTAGAATAATTGTACACTTTAAAATCCCCATGTTGATTAAATATGATAATGGGTTCACTAGGGCCTGTAACATAATTCGCTTCTTGTATTAAATCAATTAACCCGCTAATGTCTAAATTATTCTTGCTGTCTTCTAAAATGTTTGTAACATTATTCATATCAGTATTGCTATTAAATAACAATCCAGCCTTATTATTTAGTAAATGCAGATCAGTAATTACGCTAGTCTCAGGCGAAAAATTTGTTTCACTGTTAAAATAAACTTCATTTGTTCCATTAATAGTCACACAATTGTTTGCATCACAATAATTTGATCCAGATAAAACCATTGCATCTAAACCATCATTCATTGTGGTATCTACAGTCTGGTAAATACTTACATTTAATAACGAATCAGTCATTCCGCTACTAGGGGGTCCATCCACCCCTTCAGCATCCATTACTACTGTTAATACCTCCATGGGTTGAAATTCTGCTAACTCCCAATTTCCCTAACTGTAGTTTGTCTTCAATTCTACCACCCACACTTGATGTTCTCGACCGAACCATCATATGGGCCAAACCACCCGACGCTTCTATCTCCAGTCCTGGCGAAAATCCTCGTGCTGTTTTCGTTGCGGATCCCATTTCTTAGGTCTGGCTCCCTGGTCCACATGTCTCTCAGTCTCCTCTCTCATCCGTTGTGAGTAATTCCCTTCTTGGTTACGCAACCGCTCAGAATGCCTCAGACCCTCTTCCATAACGTGTTCGTCATGCTGGAGATGCACGTCCCTTTGTGATGACATCATTTCCCCTTCTTTTTCATTTAGATTACCAGTTGCTGATTCCATGTAATTACGATTACCCTTAGACAAGGGATACACCCTCTGATTACGATATTCGTCAGTATCCCTCTGTATTTTACGTGTTTCCTTTGGAATATAGTATAACAGTCATTTTCAACTGTATTTAAAATGTTTTGATAATTGGTTAAATAATGCTCGAAATTCAAATCACTTAGTATAGTGTCATTGTCCTGCTCCAATTCATTCATTAAACGAGCTATAACTTCATCATTGTATTTTATCATTATTCTCATTAACTCCAACCCTGTTTGATCAAAAAGCTTATGTACTTCCTGGATCATTGCCTCGTTCCCAGAAATACCATTTGGGTATCTCCATAATCTTAGTCCCCGAGGCACTAGTTCTAGTCCAATATTCCTACTCAAATATCCATTTTCTAACTGGAGCTTTTTCATAGTATGCAATTTCTTTTCAAAACTTTTTAATTGCTCTACTAAAGTCAGGTTAACTTTTGAGCCTGTTTTATGACTATTTGAACCATTCTGAAAATCAAATTTTAGATTTTTCCACTGCATTTTATCCAAATGATTTTCCATAAAACCACTAGCTGCTAAAACATTTCTCTTACCGATCTGTATATTGACATGTTCATTGGCATTCGCCTCCTTATTAACAGACTTATTACTTATTGTGGGAGTAGGCTGTGTTAAGGGTAAGCCCAGACTACCTAGACTACCCAAATTTTTGGGGGAGCCAAGGGATGATGCCTGTTGTTGCTCCACCAAAGTTTTGATTTGCTCCGTATGCTCAGACAATTGTTCATTAATTTTGAGTAATAGCTCCATGATGTCTGAATTGGCCGCCCCAGATTCCATGATGCCAAACAAAAAATCCAAATAAACTGAAGAACCAATATTCTTACACAGAAACTCGATCAGTCCAAATCAGTCCAACCAAGGAACTTCTCAAATATACCATTTATTAGACACACAATTCACAATTGTAGACAAGTTGACCTAGGTTTCGTCTTAAACTTATACAGACTGGAATTAATGACCATATTAGTTTAGCCCCATTAGTAAAGTTAAGATATATACTGGGCTAAAATTTCTGCTATAAAAATTGTTTTTATTTAGACATTTTGTAACTTATATTATTGGATTAACAAATCAAATTATTCATTTTGTACTGATTTTATCTTACATATTTTTATATGTTTATTTTTATGTAATATTATAGCATGTTTTTATTCATGGTTTTAGCTTACATATGTTTTTAGGTATATGTATGGTCTGATGGGCATGTGTCTTTAACTTTGTGGGAGTGTAATTAATCAATTAACCTGGGAGTGTTATAAAGGGAAGTGGTTTCAGTATGATGTGTTGGTTCTGATGAAGTCTGTATAAGTTTAAGACGAAACCTAGGTCAACTTGTCTACAATTGTGAATTGTGTGTCTAATAAATGGTATATTTGAGAAGTTCCTTGGTTGGACTGATTTGGACTGATCGAGTTTCCGTGTAAGAATATTAGATATTAAATTATCCCACACTTCATACCCATCCATTTCTTTGTCTTTTTACTTTGAATCCTTGCCATGTACTTCCATTTTTCATTTTCTTCTGCCTTCTTTTCTGCTACTGCCCTTTTGCATTCTTTTAGTTTCTCTGCATATGTTTTCTTTTCCATCTTACCACTATTCTTCAGGATTGTCTCTGCATCCACTTTTTGTAGTTTATCCATAATGCCCCCCCCCCCCCGCCCCCATAGACATCTCTTTCATATTCTGGCTCACTCTGCATCACCATTATTTCAGTAAATCATCCTGTAACCCTCCCAACTTCAGAGTTGTAATTATACATCAATCATCTGCTGACTCATCTCCATCAGATGTTTTCTTTAAAAATCTCCTTTGAATCCCACACACATTCTCCAGTCTCAATATTTGCTTTTTCCTCCATTTCTCCTACCACTCCATCATCTACTTCTCTCCATCTGCCTCCCTGTTTCTTTGGGCCACCTCTGTGCTTGAAATGGAAACATGAATTGCTATTGCAACAATGATGAATAGGAGAAGTTCCCTGATGCCCTGGTTAAATTTCCCGTTATAGTATAAATACGACTTTGGGTCTCTCCTGAAAAGAGGCTAATAGTTTAGTGAGACCAACCCAGTCAGCAAAGGATGATTGCATAAAATAAAATTAATGCACATGCATTCTTTAAGAAGCTCGGCTACAGTTATAGTTGGGTGCGTGCTTATGAGGAAGCCATTTTAGTAAACCCAAATGCAGATTATGTATGTATAGCTGTGTGTGTGTGTGTGTGTGCGTGTGTGTATGTGCGTGTGTGTGTGTGTGTGTGTGTGTGTGTGTGTGTGTGTGTGTGTGTGTGTGTGTGTGTGTGTGTGTGTGTCTGCGTGTGTGCGTGTGTGTGTGTGTGTGTGTGTGTGTGTGTGTGTGTGCATATAGTGTGTGTGTATAGTGCGCTGTGTGTGTGTGTGTGTGTGTGTGTGTGTGTGTGTGTGTGTGTGTATATATATAAATATATATATATATATATATATATATATATATGTTATATATATATGCATGTATGCATGTATTACAGAAGTATTGCGTTGATTGCTCTGAAGTTCTACAGGGGAAGTTAGTGGTCGGAAATGAACTGTGCATAAAAGATGGAATTCTTAGTGAAAGAACTCAAGTATTGCCAGTGATAAAGTGTAATTCTACATTGTATTGCATCATATTAAGTAATGTATGAACAACAGTGAGGAATCTGTGATAAAGTGTATGAGACCCCCCTAAGTAAAAAAAAAAACAAGTCTTCCTAAGAAAGTAATTGTTTATACTAAAGAAATGGTATCCCTACAAAAATATTTAATATTTAGAAGGCCCTGTCTGGTGGACCTTCATTACAGTTACAAGAGGGTGCTGGAAAAATAAGGTATTGGTTGCTGTTATATTAAAAGACTTGAAACAAAAGTTGTGTGTGATAAAATTCCTTTACCAAAACACTACTGGTATTTTGTGAAAGTAAAGTTGATGCAATGTGTTGATTCTAAAGGTTGAACCCTCTCACAGGAAAAAAGAAGGTTCATTGATAAGTAAAGCAAAACAATGTGCTGATTGTAAGTGACACAGTGCGCTAAGTAAATAACATCTTTAGTGTCACAGCTAGCAGAGACTTTTAAATAAAATCTCCTGCCATTATCAGGGTTCACAAAAACATTATCTGCCTCAATATATGTGCAATATTTACATCCTCCACATGGAATGGGGTAGGAAAGGAGCAGCTTAAGATTCTTTTTATTTTTAAACACAAAGGCAGGTTCATCACCCACAAAGTCTCTGCTAGCTATAACACTAAAGATGTTATGTACTTAGCGCACTGTGTCACATGCTCTTCATTCTATGTGGGGAAGAGCAATCGGATGTTTAAGGAGCGTATAAGGGAACACCTTTATTCCATTAATATCAAGTACATGTCAAATGCTCTAGCGAAACATGTAGTGGAGAAGGGAGCTGAGCATAAGTTCAAGTTTAGAGTTATTGATAGGGTTTTTGAATCCCTGAGAATGGGTGACATCAGGAATCGTACAGAGACTGTGGAACTTGAGTGGATTGTTTGGATGCAAGTGCACAAAGGGTTGGGACTAAATGAGAATGTCCCTCTTAAACCTGTATTTAAAGCACGCAGTTTGTTTAGGTGAATATTTTAAATGCTTTTGTTATATATGAATGCTTTTTACATATGTCTTTGGTTGTATGTATTTGTACCTTTAAATGAAAAAGGGTGTGTGAGTCAATTTAGCTCATGATTGGTAGGGTATGTAGTATTTAAGCTGCTTCTGTTGTGAGTATGGTGGATCTGATGAAGCAGAGTTTTTATTTTCTGTGAAAGCGCTTATCCTTGTTTACTTATGGAATAAACTACAACAGATTTTACCTGCCTGTGTCATTCCTAGTGCAACGCTTTTGTGGACTGTGTTTATACATTTTTTGGCTGTTTGTTACACTTGGTTTACCTGAGTTGTGCGTAGCTGTGTTTCTGCATTGTGTTTTGATACTACAGACCCAGGGACATGGCAGAGAGTTCCAACAGACAGAATACTATGGAGAATGGAGTCTTGAGTCCGGGCAGTAGCTGGTTAAATAGGTTCTTGGATGGTGAAGAGAACCCTTTACTCAGTTCTGCCTTTATTGACATTGGGAAACCAGCTGGCGATGGAGCAGAGACAGAGACGGCTGTTCGTTTTAAAGTACGTGCCCTGGAGAAGGACCTGTATCACTTAAAACACCTTCAGCTACAGTGTTTTCATTTTGAGGCATGCCTGCAGCTGGGAGTGGTGCCGAGGGGACTGAGGATTTTAAAAATGCCCACATACGGGATGTTTATCCCAAACTATTAGCGAAATGGCAGAAGCCCAACTTGGAAATAAGTTTTACTTACTTTAAACTTTTAATAGACTTTTTTAAACCAATGGAGTATGAGCTGGTGGATAAAATTAAAATACAACAAAATGAGTTATATAACTTAGCCACCACTGATCTGGCCGATGTAATGCTGAGTGAACTGATTGATAATATAGTATTATATGAAAAGAGACTTTTCATACAAAAGAAAAAGACTCTAAATTGTGATACTAAGGATTTTAACCAGGGCAATGTGTTTTCTTGGCCAAGGAACTCCAGTAGGCCAAGTGAGGCTAATGTTAATAATATACAGAAAACTTCTGTGTGAGCATCCACCTGTGACAATATTGGTATAGTTAGCCCTGTAGTTATTACTAATGAAAGGGCTGAGTCTGAGGTTGGCTCTTCTAATGGTTCTGTTTATAAGACCCCGAGGGGCGATGGTACTGAAATAACTAAGGAACCAGTTGTCAGACGTAAAACAAATAACGAGGGCTTTAAGGATACTGAAAACAGTCTTGGCCCCCTTAAACCATTTTTTTCCTGCCTACCACTTCCATTTCAGCATGGGACTAATCAGTCGTTGGGCCAACCGAATCAAGGCAGAAGAAAACACAAACAAGCCATAGACACGGGTGGCAACAAGACTATAAAAAAGATGTGGCAAACTGTTCAGAGCCCTTGATATATAATATCTCACAGAGAACGTTATTGGACTCTGAGAACTCTGTATTGAGCAGGGGATTATCATTCATACCTGCTGGTAAAGCTGATGTGGCAGGTACTGCTGTTGACGTAAGGGGCTTGGGAAGAAATTTGATGCTGAAATTGATTTATAATGATGGTAATGGTAATAATCGGATTGATTCTGTTTTTAGAAAATCAAGCACGTTTACACCTCCAAATCACCCATTGCTGGAAGCTTTTATGAGAGTATGTGAAGATGATTTCCAACAGATCTCTGATGGACATGGTGGACATCATATTTTTAATAATTTGTCCCAGGATGAACGTATAGCTCTGAATAGACTACATACAGATGATGGCATTATTATCCACCCTGCAGATGAGGGGGGGCATTATTCTATTTGTACTATGTTGAGTGATGTTACTGTGTATGTTAAAATCAAATCAAGGGAAATTCAGTGCATGGTTTCTCAAGTACATTGTGTTATACAAGATTGTCTTATGGGTGAATCTATTTCAGCAGATTTAGCTAGTTATTTGACTATTGAACATTCCTGTGTGCCTACTTTTCATGGGTTACCTAAGATACATAAGGACCCTATACACCCTCCCCTTTAGACCCATAGTAGCGGGTGGTGGGTGGGTGACGGAGACCTTTTCTATCTTTCTTGAGAAGCTATTGAGACTAGTGCTAGATGGTTCCACAGTAGTACTGAGAGATTCCAAACAGTTCCTTGGGAATCTATATGAATATTTGTATGATGGCATTATAACACAACGTTCAATGTTCAATGGTTACCATGGATGTGAATTCACTCTTCACTGTCATCCCAAACAGGGACAGCACAGAGTTGGTTAGTGAATACCTGAAGCAATATAGTGAGTATGATGGCAAATTGATCGATTTGATTTGCCTCTTCCTTGAGGTAATTCTCGAAAATAATGTTTTGCTGTTTGATGGAGCCTATTATTTTCAGACCTCTGGCATAGCTATGGGCACATTCTGTGCCAATAGCTACGACAACATGGTCATGGCCCAATGGGAGAATGATCATGTGTTGAATGGAAGAAATAGATTCTTTAAGTATATTAGTCTATATAATAGGTTTGTTGATGATGTTTATATGCTGTGGCTGAGAGATGAAGAGGAGTTACTATGTTTTCTGGATTATATACATAGTACCACTTCCTTTTTGAAATTTTCGATCAAATATTCACCCAATGAGATAGAGTTCCTTGTTCTCAAATGTTTGCATCCTAACAATCCACTCAAGTTCCACAGTCTCTGTACGATTCCTGATGTCACCCATTCTCAGGGATTCAAAAACCCTATCAATAACTCTAAACTTGAACTTATGCTCAGCAAAAGAGTTGCAGAGTTGTTATTTTCTGTGAAAGTGCTTATCCTTGTTTACTTGCTGAATAAAGTACAACAGATTTTACCTGCCTGTGTCATTTCTAGTGCAACTCTTTTGTGGACTGTGTTTATACATTTTTGGCTGTTTGTTGCACTTGGTTTACCTGAGTTGTGCGTAGCTGTGTTTCTGCTAAGTATTGGAGATGTTGGCCTCTCTGCGAAAGAGAGAGGATACATTGGGGACACACTCAAGTTGAGGCACCTAAGGAATAAAACCAAGCTTAATATAGCAATTATGCTTAATTTTCATTTTCATCTTAGTAATTCATTATAAATACAGAACACCTGAAATATGAAGCAGAATCTCCATTGTTAATATTACAATTTACATTCACAATTTTTCCTTTTCATTGTTCTGATGTAAATAAAGAATATATCATTATTATTGTTTTTGGCATTTGAGAACAAGTTGAATTCATAGGTTGATCTGGAAGAGTTGATGAGAAAGTTAAGATGTTTCTGTATTTTGCTTACTCTAATCCTGATTTCATGATGAGGATTATTTAAAAAAAATTAAATAGTATTTATTTTTCTGTTGTATGTATTATTAATTTTGTAAATACATTAACATCATTTTTGTTGAATTTACTTGTATATTTCATAGCAGTAAATGTGTATGAATTCAAGAGTTAATAACATCATGGTACTCACTGACAATACCCTTAGAAGACTTAATTTGGTCAATAAGGACAGTATCCCAGTTTGTTTTCAGAAGTGGGTTATTCTAGATGTAAACGTATTGGTCACTTTCTGAAGCAAGTATAAGTAACAAACTAGGTCATCATTTTACATTTTTATGCAAATAATGTGTTGTTTTTGCATTTCATTTTGTAGGAAAGGATGGCTCACTATTTTTTCTCATAGCTGAAAGTCCCTTTCATGACACCACGAAAGACTGAGCGCACAATGCTTCACTTCCTAAATTAATGTGCAGGCTACTGTATTTCCATGCTAAATACATCAGTAGAAGTTTCTTACTTCCTAGAAATACAGTTGTCAAGCAGGTCTTACAGGCAGAACACTTACTTTGAATATTAACACAAATAAAGATGTAGTAATGAAACCACAATGGAAGTAACATGCTGCTCTTCTGAAGTCCTATGCTGTGTTTTTGGTTAACCTGAATGCTTTGCAGGTGTATGTAAATTATTGTTTAAGACTTACCATGACATCATTTATTTATTTATTTATTTATTTATTTATTGACATTTGTTAACTGTGTTAGTCCAACTGGGCTTGTGGCCCATTTTCAGTGGAGACCCGAGGAAAAAAGCTCTAGCAGTACATATTTATTACAAAGTATAATTTTACACAATATTAAAGTGAGATAAGTTAGACAGAGCAAAAAGATTTACAATTGTTGAGTATATACATACAAGTTAAAGTTCCATGTATGGAGAAAGAAAAAAAATGAAACTAAGTAACATATAATTTTACAGTGAGATAATGCAATAGGTTGGAAGTAAAACAATATATATATATGTTTGCTGTTTGCGCGGAATTATGCAAATACATTATGGGAAACTTCTTGAGAGAGGAGTGTGGGGGGAAGGGCAAGTGTGGGGAAGGGAGACTAAGTGGGGTTTTTGCAAGGGCAGGTCCTGGAATTGAGAAAATAAGTTTTTAGTTAATTTTTAAAGTGGGAGGTGTGTGAAACTGAACGTAAGTCAAGAGGAAGTTTGTTCCAGGCATGGGCGACTGAGTGTTTATAGAGTAGTTTGCCTACAGACTTTGTTGGGTGGTAGATATCAAGTAATTCTTGATAAGAAGTATGGAGGGGTCGGGACGGAGTGTAGATAGAGACTAAGGAAGAGAGAGATGGACAGAAGGAGGGTTTATAGAGGGTAGAGTGTAGCATGTGAAATTGATAAAGTAGCAGTAGTTGGGGAAGTTCAAGTCATTTGAGAGAGTTTAATGCAATGCAGTGGTGTGAGTTGTATGGGGAGTTAGTAATGAATCTGACTATTTTATTGGAAGTTTATTGGAGTTTGTTAAGAGTGGTGGTCTGAATATTGGTAAGCACTGGGTTGGCATATAGGAGGGCAGGGAGGAGGAGGGCCTGTCCCAGGGTAGGTCTAGCATCAGGAGTTAGAAATTTTTTGTTTCAATATAGCAGGCCTCATTTCTGGTGTGTTATTTTTTTATACATTGGAGTATGTGTAGGTTGAACTTTAGTCCGTCATCAATGATGACTCCTAGGAGTTTTGTGTGGTTATCAGGTTGGATAGTTGTATTGTTAGAAGATTTAATAACAAAGGAGGTTTTATGGTGAGAATGAGAACAGAGAAGGAAAAGTAGGAGTTTAGTCTTTTTGGGATTTAGGATCAGTAGGTTGTGAGAAAGCCATTGTTCCATGGATAGTAGGGCTTGTTGGGTTAGGGAGTGTAGTTCAGAAATGTTATTAGAGACAGAGATAAGTGTGGAGTCGTCAGCATATTGAATGACCGAAGATTCTTTACAAGAGGTTAAAAGATCATTGGTGAAGATGTTAAACAAAAGGGGTCCTAAGATGGAGCCTTAAGGAACACCAGTAGAGATGGGAAGAAAAGGGGAGGAGGATGAGAGCCATTTACTGATTGTTCCCTGCCAGATAGGTAACTATTGAACCAAGCAAGTGTGGAGGGGGATAGGTGTAGGCTAGCAAGTTTGGATAATAGTAGAGGATGAGAGACAGTGGAGAGATCTAGGAAGAGACAGGAAATGAGTTTATTGTTGTCTAGGGCCTCTGAGATGGTGTGTGTGAAGGAGAGGAGGGCAGTGGTGGTGCTATGGTGGGGACAAAATCTGTGTTGGGTAGGGGTAAGCAAGTGGTGGTTAAGGAGGTGATTGAGAAGCTGAGAGCGGATACATTTTTCTATTATCTTAGAGAGGGGGAACAAAATGGCAATGGGTCAGTAGTTTGAAGGTTCTGTGGAGTTTCCACCTTTATGAAGAGGAATAGTAAAGAAAGATTTCCATAGGGTGGGGATAGTTGATTCTAGAATGGATCTGATTATTAGTATAGATGTAGGATAGGCAATAGAGTCAGCAGCAAGTTTGAGGAATGTATGAGGTAATTTGTCAGTGGAAGGAGAGCATGGTTTTAGCTTAACCAGTAGAGATTTAATGTAAGTAGTGGGAACAGGCTGAAAGGAATACAAAGTTGTGTTAGTTAGACTTGGAGGGGCAGGTATAGAAGTAAAATTAGGACTGGAGGTTATGAGATTTTGGATGGAAGAGATAAAGTGTTTGTTTAAGATGGTGGCAGTTTCCTGAGAGGATGAGTTTGGGTAAGGGGAGGGATTAGAGGGACTTCCAGGATAGAGAATGTTGTTGAGAGTTGACCAAAATTTCCAAGGATTGGATTTGTTGTTAAGCTGAGCAAAACTGTAGTATGACTTTTTGTCATTAGTAGTACATTTTTAGCAAGGTTCCTCAGTTGTCTATATTTGAGAAAAAGATGTGGTTGTTTAGTTTTAATCCAGGCTTTCCAAGCGCTGTCTCTTTGTTTCATAAGGGACTTAGTCTTTTTGGAAAGCCAGGGAGCATGATTTGATTTTACTCTGATCTTCCTAGATGGAGCTAGGGAGTCTAGAGTACTCATAAAGATGCAATTGAAAGTGCTTACAGCATCGTTTAGGGGGAGCTGTTTAAGGATGGACCAGTCTGTGTTGTGGAGAATAGAGTTGAAGTGGGAAAAATTGAAAGTAGTCCTTGATAAGGTGGGGTTTGGGAGTATGGTAGTAGAGTCTTAGGATGGAGGTAGGGAGATGGTCACTAAAGGAATCAGGTAAGGTGGTGGAATTGTGGCAGTGGTGGGGGGAATTGGTAAGGATCCAGTCTATTATAGAGCTGGAAGTTTAATTTTATGGAAGCAAGTGGGGGATAATATAAGTTGGTGGAACCCATGAAGGTGGATGCTGAGTTGGGGAGAGTCAGTTAAGAGTTTGGACTAATCTATGTTGACATCACCAAGGATAAGTGTCTCATATGGTATATTGTGGAAGAACCAGGATAGGATGTTTTCTAGAATGGGAAGATTGTTGCCAGGAGGTAGATAGATGGAAGCAATAGCACGTTTTTTGTGTGGATTCAGATGGCAGGTGAGGATGATGAGTTCAGCTGGGAGGAAGTCAGGAATTGTGGATGGGTATGGTGAGAGGTTAAGGTTGTTAGAGTAGAGGATGGCTACACCATCCCCTTTTTTACAGGTCTATCAGATCGGAAGATGTTATAACCAAGTGAGAGTATTTCACTGTTTGAGATATGTGGCTTAAGCCAGTTTTCAGACAGGGAAAGAATGCTAGGGGTATTGAGAGATATCCATAAGTGCAGCTCAGTAACTTTGTTTGTTAGGCTCTGAATATTCAGTGAGTAAATGGTTAAGTCTTTGGCTGAAAATGATTGTTGTGGCTGAGTTTGGTGATTGTAAGAGGTGTAAGACAGAGGCAGTGTGGAGGTAGTTGTGGAGGTAGTTTTGGGGAGAGTGAGGGTGGGGGTGAGAAGAAGTGGGGCCAGGGTTGGGATGAACATCACCAGAACAGAGTAGTTGTTTAGAGAGAGGAGAGAGTGTAGTAAATGATAGAGTTTGTATAGTTTTGACTTAGCTTTAGGGGAAGGTTTAAGAACCTGTAATAAGGGTGGTTTAAATGGACTTGAGGTAGAGGTAGTAAAGAGATCTGGGGAGATAGTAAAAGATGAAGTAGTTGGAGGTATGTTGTATGAGTGAGAAGTTGGAGAGCATCAGAGTGGGTCAGACAGATTGGAGTGGTAAGAGGTGGTGATAGAGAGAAAAAGGAGTAGTGTAGAAGATAGCAGATATTGCATGTTAGAGTAGAATATGGTTAGGTTGGGAGAGTAGGCATGCAACAGTGGTGTGTAGGAAGTGATGTTGATAAAATTGACATATTAGTAAGGTGGGGGTGGCAATTGGCAGGACGTGGAGTTGTAATGGATAGTAGGTCAGGAAGGGGAGGGATATTTAGGTATAAAGGTAATTGTAATGGGGTGGGTGGGAATGGGGGTAGGGTAGGGGAGAGAAGTGAGCCAGAGCGTAGCAAGGGTGAATGGAGCAGAGCTACACCCACAAGGAAGGACTCAGAAAACAATCAGAGAAGCAGGTGAATAGGTCAGAAATGTGAGCAGGAAAGGATGGGAGTTCTAGGTAAGAGCAGAGGTGGCTGGACTGTGTTTAGGTCAGTAGGACTTTAAACGTTAAGGCTCAAGTACTGAAACAGCAGAAGAGAATATCTAGGAGGGGTATACAGGACTCAAAAAATTATTAACTTTGATAGAGAGTAGCAGACAGAGAAAGAGGGTTTGGTAGGCAGTAGGAGCAGTTCAGATAGGAGGTATAATTTAGAGAGGAGTTTTGTGGGTGTCGTTATAGATAACTGAGTAAACAGTAAAACTAAAAAAAAAATTAAACACTATATAATCGTAATTTTCTTTTGCAAAATCACTTATGACTTTAAAAGGAGAAGCATAACTTAAAATTAAATTAACTGTATAACAAAGATGCTTCAGAAAATGAGCAATGTGCTTTAAAGATCTTCTCTAAGACATAAGAGACTTTGGGATGGTGATTCGATATTAGTTTATCAGGCAGGTCAAGTTTTAGAGGGAATGCCTTGGTACCCAGCTTGATTCTAGCTACCATTATCCATGATATGATTTTAGAATGCAAAAGAAGTGCCACTTGTGGTAACATAATGAGTTTAATCTCAGTCTAGCATTAATGCAGACAATTACAGCTCTGAAGTGTTAATGATCTGGTTGCTGTAATCAATGTATAGGGTTTGATACTTTCACCTCTATTTGCCTGCTGTTTGACTCTGAGCAAGTCATTTAATCAGACAGTGCTTCTGAGTCACCCTTGAATGGGGACACTTCTGTCCAGTGGTCTTATCTGCTTAAAAATGTAGAAAATAAATACAAAATCTGCTTGTCCAGTAAGAAAGCATTTGACTACTAAGACCAAGCCCAGCTTTCTTTATATATTATTTTCTACCTTAGACTTTCAGTGCTTGCTGGTTTAATGCTAACTAATTTTTTATTGTTTCACTGTCTGAGTCTTCATGCAGCAATGTTCAAGTCTTGCACTGAACTGCACTAGTTTATAATCATGTTTGGGAGCTTGTTGACAGGATTTAGTTGAAATGTTAGCTTTTGGCCTTCCCCTAGTGCCCTGCTTTCTGCAAATTGTATGATCTTTCAGCTCATCTTCTGGGGTGCTGGGTGTTCTGCTTATCCCAGCTTACCACATGGCAGTGTGACGTCCAGCTTTTTATTTCCTTGGTAGACTCAGCTGCTGTAGTGTGTGTGGTCCTGTGGTTGTGGGCCAAAGATGCTGGCCTGCTTCAGACACTTCTCAGCATACTTCAGTTTGCTATAAGTTTTACAGTTTCAGTTCTTCAGCTGCCAGTTCTTCCAGCATATGTTGGGGCAGTTTGACTGTCAGCTTTGACTTTGATTCACTGGACATGACTCTTGCAGAGATCATGTTCTACCAGCTGTCCAATGCAGATATCAGTCTGTTTCAGGCACTTTCTGGCATATTTATATCTGATATAAGTTTTACTGTTTTAAGTTTTCAGCTTCCAGTTTTTGTAAGCATTTCCGGCTTTTTGTGTTTTCTTCAACAGACCTGGCTTCTTTCCAGGTGTGGCTACTCAGTACGTGTTTCTCAACTTAGATTTCCAGGGTATCAAATTTCTGTAGCTCTTTTTGTTCATACTCAATATTTTATTACCTTAAACTGGACTATAGCAGGAGTTTGAGTGCTGTGATTATTCTATTAGCATTACTTGTTGCTTCAGGACATGCTTGGACATGTGTTGGGTCTGATTTTGGTGGTCTGGGAAAATCATTTAGCCTATTCTTTTCACTGACTGAGGGTTGCCGATGTTTGCATGTGGCTTGGCTTGGTAAAGTCCCTCTATTATATGTCACCACTTTTCTACTTCTTTATTGTTCATAGTTAAGAACAGCCATTGGAGTTAGGGGTGGTACAATGGTTAAGGTATGTACCTCACAGACACAATGTGCAGGGTATGAATTTCACCTTTAAAGGGAAATTTTCTAAGCATAAAATAGCCTGCAAGGGCAGTTTGACTATGCACCTATTTATTGGAGTTGGGGTTAGCATAATGGTTAAGGTGTTAACATCACAGACAAGAGGTATAGTGCTTGATTCTCATCAAGGGAAATTAGCTAGACTTAAAATGACCCACAAGGGCAGCTAGCCACTTACCTACTAAACTGCTACTGGTCTACATTTCTGGATATCTGAAAGGTTTATTGGTAACAGTAATAATGATAAAACCTATTCTGTGTTTATAAATTATTGCCTATCTTCAGGCTGCCTAATTGTTATATATGTTTGTTGCAGTGAATTGTACTGTTTTATTGTCTGTGTACTATTAGAATTAATACTTTAAATAAAGTTTCATTATCTGCAATATTGTATCCATCCATACATACAAACATTATTGTTTTGTTTATGCTTCAGCTCAATTTGTGTATTATGACTTGTAGGAAGAACTTCAATAAAGCTGAAGTCAATTGTTTTCACCATGCTCCATGCTGTAACAAACCTCTATCCTTTATGAAAGACATTTCTTTAGCTATTACTTTCAAGCTCTTTTTGACAGAGTTTTGTGAACACAACATTTTCAAAGTGTGTTCATGCACTGATATAACTTGCTGTCTGTCACTATGGTATGAATGTAATGTTAGAGGGCCATATTGCTGCCACTGTGTTTTGCAAATTAAATGAAACTGTTGTTCCTTTTACACAAAAGTATTATTACTTGCCTTGATTAAGAGCTATTAACCATGGAAATGACTCATTCCACTACAGTGCAACAATGTTTGCTTTGTTTAACTTGCTGGGTGGCTGGTATCCACTTCTTGTTAATGTGAGCCTAATTATGTGGTGACTATTGAATAACCATACCATGAAGGGACTTAACTGTTTGATTACATTTGGAATTCAAAAGCTCTTTGTCAAAATAATCAGGGGAATTTTAACTAATTTACATTTTACTATACAGTTTAACTGTTTAACCACTTTCCTGGCATGTTATAATTATTTAATAAAAACTAATTTTATCTGTATGTGTTGTTACTCATTTTGTATTACGTTTGATTTGCAAAGTGCTTAGTATTAAGCACATAAATACGCTAGACCTTATAAACAATTGAACTTCAGTTAGTTTTGGTCTTCTACATAATCTCATATGCCACACCATTCGGTTTATCTCCAACAATCCAAAGTTGTTTCTCTTTTCACCTTGACACATGTTCAAGCATTATGTCATTACAGTGAAATGCCCACCTCTCCCCATTTGTTACATGGAGGCTGTCTCTCTTTCTCTCTCTCTCTCTCTCTCTCTCTCTCTCGCTATCTCTCTATTTCCCATCTAGTTGTTGGTCTTCATTAGAGAATGGGCAAGCTGTACATTGCACCCTGGCTGGACAGCAAACGTTTGCCAGCAGGGTGTTAACGTACAGGTGATACCCGCTGAAAAAGAAGTCCACCATTTCGTTCAAGCATATTAAGCTGCATTGAATCTCAGACAGTAAAACAAGCAAATGGACACCATTTTTTTATACTCACTAAATATCGCTTTGCTGTTTAATGATCATTTAATTAAAAACAAAGGAAAGAAAGAAAGAAAACTGTGTGTGTGTGTGCATGTGTGCATGCTTGTGTGCGCTTTGCCACATGAGAGAGACTCACAGAGAGAAAGAAAGAAAGTAAATGAGTGAGAGAGAGAGGCAAGGAGAAGGCACTGACTGCAGCAGACAGTCCATCAGCACACAGCCATTAAAGAATAACAAGTATGAAACTCATAATTCTTACATTATAGACTGACTTTAAATACTCTACAAGGCACAGTGAAATAGTATGTGGCAAAATCTCTGACAGCAAAGAAGCATCAAAGGGAGTTGTAATGCCTTGCGTTCTATGATTCATTTTTTATTCATTTGCTTTCAATGAGACATCTGAGGTTTGCTAATTCAACAAAGTAGCTGCAACTTCTTGGTGTGTGTGTGTGTGTGTGTGTGTGTGTGTGTGTGTGTGTGTGTGTGTGTGTGTGTGTGTGTGTGTGTGTGTGTGTGTGTGGGTGAGTTTATACACATTAAATACTGAAACATATATTTTGCCTATGAAATGCTTCCTCCAACAATAATTAAATGTTATAGCAAATTTGAAATATTAGGCAGAGGAACTACTTTACATCAAAATATATAAAAAAGTGTATAGTAATCTAAAAATACAAAACTATTTAACAGATGGCCCATTCTCTAAGCACATTAATGCATTCCAGGGTTTGTGTTTTAAGGGGAAGTAATGCACTTCCATGGGTGTAGAGGCCTTCCACCTATGGCATCAGGCCTCACAACATCCCTGGGTGGGGATTATTTCCCCAATAACACACACCATGTCAGGCATTATTGTTTGCTTATTGTCTGTTTTCTTTAAAATATAGTTTCCTAGAAGTCTAGACTAATAAAGTTTGATCTGCATTTTGTAGTAAAGTGCTATTACTGTCAGAGTTGATGATGAAGCAGTGTCCATATAGGCACTTGTGCATACACACACACACACACACACACACACACATGCATGCACACGCACGCACGCACATGTGCACACACAATGCACATACATGCACACTACTAGAAGACTGCAAATGTATTTTTTTGATGCTGTGGTACATGTGAGTGTTTATGTGCTTGTGTATGTTTTTGCATGTGTGTGTGTGTGTGTGTGTGTGTGTGTGTGTGTGTGTGTGTGTGTGTGTGTGTGTGTGTTTGTGTGTGTGCATGTGTGTGTGTTAATGTGCTTCTCTGTTTCTATCTGCCAATACCCACAATAATTAAAACTGCCCAGTTAGTCGCAAGTACGTTTTAGTTAGCAGAAATATACATTTAGTACATAAAGACCCTCATCCACTCCATAGGCTTCTCATTCCTCATCTGTGTCTTACATACTGACAGTAGTGATGACAAATTCCCTCATCTGAGATACTAGTATGTTCACAATCTGCTAGTGTCAGTTGTTTATAAATAAAAATAACTCTCCTCTACTTCAAACCACATTTGTATAGTAGAAATGCACAACCCCTTATCCATGTGAGTATCCAATCTTGCAGCATTAATTGCCCTCTTCAGGATACTGAAATGAGTCCACTTCACCAAAGTTAACACATGGAATAAAGAAATAGTCTTATCTTTTAAAGTATATGCATGATTTTCTGTTAATAAATAAAAAGTCCTCATCTACCCTTCATGTTTCCTATCCCTCACCAAATATAATGTCATAATATTAGTGGCTTCTATTGTCTTAATATTACTTCACATCATCACAGCAATATAATTCATCAAAAACCTCCATGTACTCTGAAAACATTGTAGACAGCAGAACAAAAGTCTATAGTTAAATGAATGAATGAATGCATGAATTCATTCATTGAAAAAACAGATTCAGAACAAAAATACTTTCATGCCATAGCTGAACATAATTTGACATCTACTTTATATGTTAGTATTTTGATTTCAATTTGAAAAACAAATAACTCAGTATTTGCATTATTTATTTACTTAGATGCAGATAACATTTTTTTAGTTTCATCTTTGGGGCATACAAGTGATAAGGGTAAAGCCATGAATAGCCCATAAACTATTACACTTCACTCAAGTTACAAAAACATGAGATAAAAGAAACAAACAGTTGGCAGTTGAAATTGAAGTTTCTTATCCACAGTTATATGAAAGCACATAGGGCTAAGGATCAGTGAGGGACTTAGATATCCGGGACTGGCCTTGATTAGAACATAGTTCTTTTACACAATAAAAATGAACTGTCTGAAATGCTTATTGCTTACAATGCCAGGTAAATTTAGCCTGTATTTCTCTGCACACTAAGCCTTATGGTTGTCACATCTATCAGATGTACTTCTTTCCTGTTTTGCATATCATCTAGTCCACGTGTAATTTTGCATAATAGCTTCAATTTATTTTCCAGGAAATTCATATTCACATTTCCATTACAAAGTCAACCCATTATTCAAACAAATGAAGCCTTAAGCCACTATCAGGTGTGAGGTACATAAGAATTTGCTGTCAGCAATCGGCAAACCAAGGCACTTTCTTTATCAGTATGTATCATTTGATCATAAATCTTATTGCTTTGTAGTTTTAAATAAGCAGTTTTGAATGGTGCAGCACATATTTATAAGATGGGATACAAAAACATAAGTTTACAAACAGAAGTCACTTCAGGCAGGCCCAGGAAGTGTTTCCTGTTCACAGACATCAAGACTGCCCAATGATACCTCACCTCTACTCTGTTTCTTTCTGTCCCTTTTTCATGGTTATGACTTTCCTGTTCTGTATCACCTCATTGTCCTGTTCTTCACATCACTGCAACTTGTTCACTAGCTGCAAACACTCCATAAATATTTCAGATATTTTATTTCCTTTACTGCAGTCATTGCCCGTTTTAAATAGTACAGGTCTGCCTGGGTAGAACTGAAAACTTTTTTTCAGCTTACCAGTGGTGTTGTGTATGTCTTCGGTTGTACTACCCCAGTCATATGACCAAGACAACACACAACTTATAGCATTTTCTTCCTCCATTCACAGTGACTGCCCCAGAAATACTCAGTCCTCACTCAAAATTCAATTCTTCAGGGTTTTTTTTTTCTCCAAACAATACATAAAATACAGAGAAGCAAGTAATACCAGAATGGTCTGGAAACTTTCTCACTTCCTTCCTATCCATATACATTATACAAATAAGGAAATAATTTTACAATATATATAACCTCTTAGTTTCAGTGTAATAATATTTTACATAAGCTGAATCTGATATTAGGGTGACACAATCATTAATGTTTTTGTAGGGAATACGAAAGCATTTGCAGTGATCAGTGATAGAAAGTCAACAAATGTAAAACGCTGTTGTCCTTTAGTCCCTTCAACAGTATTATGTAAACAAAATAAATAAACCTTCATAATTCAATGCTATATTGTTACTGGCATGAAAATCATTTTTTTCTGTATTGTCACATTGTCAAGAGTGAAATAACATTCAGTATTATTTTTTATGGAGCAAACATACCATGCTGGACTGCCAAGGTAGAAGTTTATATGTATGGCAGCAGTACATTTTACGAAGGAAATAAAGTAATGTCTGTACCAAAAGCCATTGCTGTAGGAAACACCCTTGTTCATAACAATGATTCATGTTTCCAGGTAAACAAACATAGTCAATACTCATATATGCATCCGCGATGTACAGCATAATCTTAACAAGTCGAGCAGATGAGAGCCACCATATTAATTACACCTTGGTGCATTTCTTTCAGCACATGTGCAGACTACTCCAAATACTATTTTGTCTGAGACTGGGTAAAGCTCTCCTACCCACTCATTATCCAGCAAACATCTTCCCTTCCTTCCTTCCTTACTTACTTTAAGCCACTTTCTCTTCTTAGGTTCTTAGGTTCATAAGTTTATTCTAAGTTAACAACCACCAGGGTATTTATAAATCTAGTGGTTCAACCCATCCCAGTTTTGCACCCACATTCCTTACACACCTATATGGTGAGGTATGTTAGTAAATAGGTAGCTAAGGGTTATATGGGAGGGTGAATATGTTAGTTGTGGATTAACTTACTGTCAACCTCTGTCCATCAGATACATGGGGATCAAACTGGGGGTGAATTTACAATTTCCCATCCAATGATTAAGGTTTCATTTGAATAAGATCTGTGATGAACTCTGCTTCACAAATATGGGGAGCTTATTCCATAGCACAGGGATCCTTTGAGACACATATTGGTCTCTCCAACATGTACTGTTTATGTTGCAAGTAAATTTCAGGTACTTGAATCTAGTGTTTCTGGTGCTGTTTATTTTGCAGGTGCACAAGAGATCCATCAGAACTGGATCTGAGGATGCATTATATGCCAGGCATAGATCGCTTCTCAGTAACCTGTAGAAAACTGAATACAGGGATAGGGCCTTAAGGCAATCTATGTGGGATAGGGTATTCATACCATTGATTCTCCTGTTTTTAATTTCTCCAAGTCTTTTGGGTTTCTAATGCCATGACAGGAATGGACCCCATTCCTAAGTCAAAGTACGATTAAAGTTCATGAAATTAGTATTGTTTCACTCTTTGATGCTAGCCAAAAGTGCTCTTCGCAGCACCTGCAATGTGCCCAGTAATGACTCCTTCTGCTAGTGAGGAACCTTTGATGGCATTCCAGCTGTTCACATGTCAAGGTGGCATTGTACTCAATTATAGTAGCATAGCTAGGGCAGGGCAAGAGGGACAACTGTCCTGGGCACAACTTGTTGTGGGGACATGATTGACTGATCCTGATCTCTGTTTACTGCAATACCAGCTTTAAAAAGTTGGTATTGCATTTGCTGTCAAACCTGAGCACTGTAGCACTCCATGTGTGGTCTAAACTGCTGCAGTTTAAAAGCAAAAAAGGAAAGAATTTCACTTTTTTTTTAAAACTAAAACCTAAGCACTGTAGCGCTCAGTACTGGTGTAAACTCTAGCAACTGTTTGCTATAATAGTAGTAAGCAGTTTGCTACAGTTTAAAAGAAGATTTTTTTTTTAACTAAAACATAAGCGCCATAGTGCTCCATGCAGGCAGGGTACAAACTGTTTCCTACATTTGTAGCTATCTATTTGCTAGAGTTTAAAAGAAGAAATTATTTTTTTTAAAATGTGTTGAAAGTCAGAGGCAGGACACAGAAACGGGACCTGAATGGCTGAGGCAAGAGAGGTAAGGGCATGTTGTGCTTCTGGTCACTGGTTGGTGTGCCAGTAGAAGGAATGTCTTTTTTTTGTTTTGTTTTGTTTTTTATGTTCAGTGAAAGAGCAGGGGGTGGATCTCACTGTAATAAACTGATCTCTAAAGTGTAGCAATTGGATTACTACACTGAAGTGTTTTTTTCTTGTTTTTTTTGCTCTTCACTTGAAGAGCTGAGGGGGTGAGATGGCCATGGTAGTACCAGCTCAGGGTGCTGATGAAGCCGACTCTGCTTCTGCTCAATGATGGGTCTGATAAGGGCTGAGTAGAGTGGTACTACAACTTCCCTGGACGTGAATGCCATACCCTTGCTTATGAGTTGGTTGACATAGAATGATTTTCTTAGTATCTTGGCTATGTGTTGGTCGAAGGCCAGATTACTGTCTACATATGTTCCCAGATCCCTAACTATCAATGGAGTAATTAGCTTGGATGGGTGATTTCCCAAAGGGCACAATAATGTATTTTTCCCATTGAGTTTTAATCTGTGGCTTTGGCACCATTCATTTGTTTATGTTAGATCCTCTTGCAGGATATTCAGGAGTCCAACAGGGCATTCATAATTTTGGAGAAAGCATATGACAAGGTCCTAAGAAAGCTGATATGGGCAGTCTTGAAATCTACAAGGAACCAATGGTAGATAGCTACCAGGAACCTGAACTGGAACTGAGCTCCAGTAGTACATGTCCAGAATATCCACAAATACCCAAGCAATCTGACCATAGACATACAACGTATTACTCCATTCACCTAGAGAACCATTTTCACCTGAACTCAAGCAGAAGGCTTTTTAGTAACTCAAGACCCTCTTCCAGAACTCAGTCATAAAATAATGAGGTCCAATATAACAAGGACCTTGGCAAGCACCAAGAAGGAGCTGATTCTCACCCTGCGAAGGTGGAGCATTCCTAATCAGACTGAGGAAGAGTATCATTGGTATAGTTATGGCATGCTAGACTCCTTTTCCTTAAAAGTACTCCTAAAAAAATCATATACATTGTGAACAATAATGTGCTTAAGATATAACTTTGAACCTCACAGTCAAGATGGTGCAGAGAACAAGTGCTGAGTCCTGAGCAGACCCTATGAGTATGGCCAGACAGGTATGAAGGAAACCAATAAAGGTTCACAGTAGAAATACCACAGTAAAATATGCAAGCATTCTATCAAGATGTCATGGTCAATACTTTCAAATGCTGCAGAGAGATCTAGAAGGACTAGCATTCTGTAGTGCCACTGGTCTCCTTCCATAAGGGAATATTAACCATGTTTCTGAGAGTAGTCTATGGTGCTATGGTGAGCATGAAAGCCTAACTGAAAGGGGTCCATTATTCCATTCATTGTTAGATAGGTTTCTGGTTGCTTATAGACAACATTCCTAATAACTCTCCCCAAAAAACAGAGGTCAGTTTTGAAGTAAAATAAAGTTAATTAATTTCTGATTGCCTGCTTAATCCATTTCAGGTTCACATGATAAATGGAATTTATCCTGGCACTCACTGGATGCAGGCATAGGAACTAATTCTTAACAGGGTACCAACAAATTGCAGGAAATGGACACACATGCAGACACACACACACACACACACACACACACACACACACACACACACACACACACACACACACACACACACACACCTATGGTCATTTTTGAGGAACAACAATTCACCTAAGCAATGTCTTTAGGATGTGAAAGGAAATTGAAGCACCTAGTGAAAACCCATGTGGACACAGGAGACATACAGACTCTGCACAGAAGGCACCTCAACCCTGAAATGAAATGTTGAACAGGTATGCCACTGTGCACTGACAAAGTTCTTAATAAAATTAGAAATCATACATTAGGAAGAAGCACTATTTATCATAGTGATACCTAAAGCTTCTAAAATGTTATCAGACTAAGAATAACATTTGAATCCAGTTTAGCTATCTCTGCTGATATAGAGAGATGATGCCCTGACCATGGCCCATCTGACACAACTTTGACTAGTAGCTCAGAAGACTATTGGAGCTAGTGTGAGGATACCCATCCTGGGGGGAGAGGGCAGGCTGGGGCCATCCAATTCCAAAGTCCCTCAGAGGAAGGGCAGCAATACAAGGATGGTCCTGGGCTGAGTGTTCTGGCACCAATTGATATAGGCAGTAGCCCTCATCTTGGTATAGAGTAGCATGCACTTACTCAAGGGTAGTTTAGTGGCTCCCACAAAGATGCAGATCACTTGTCCTCCATCCAGGGAGGAATTAAAGCCTATACTATATATCATCAGTGAGAAAATGAAGAACTCTCACAGTTGCCTCATTAACAGCTTCTCCAGATGGCTCCTGTTCTTGTGTTTTGGATACCTACTACAGGGAAACAGGAGAACAAACAGGCATAGATCGAGGTAGGGGGTGGCTTGATGGCCAGTGGGTAGAGAAGCAAATACCACATTGAAAACATTAGTCCTATTTAAAAGTTTAAGAGGTCAGCATGAGGAATTATTTATTATTTATTTAATTTATTTCCTTTTTTACTGGGAAAGTCCATCTGGGAATTGAAATGTCAATTAGCAGTGGAGGCCCTGGGAGAAAGATCCAAAAGAAAGACAGAAATACATTTGTGGCAGTTCAGAAGAAAAATAGTCAACAAACATTATTTATAAAGTATTTGAAAATAATCATTCAACAAACATTACTTAGTGTGTTGGGAACTACATCACTGCTTGAATAATGGCTCTTCAAACCTTGATTTGACAGGCATTAAGTCAGTGAGTGTTGACTTGACTTTCAACCAGCTACAAGTGAGCAGTGAAGTAAGCACTCAGCAGGACTTGTGTACTTCCATCACTGGCAACAGCACATGTTCAGTACTGAAAAAGAAAGGAACAGTGGATAGGGCATAATAAGAAAGCCTGAGTTTGCAAGTGATAGCCTTGGGATCTCTGTGCAGCTCTCTTCCCCTAAATGGAATAAACAATGATATAGGAAATGGATGGATTATGTATGAAGATATCAAGGAAGAACATGTTTGCAGTGGTGCCAGAGTTGACATTATCATTTCCCCCATCTCCACGAGCAGCCACAAGCTATAACCATTTATAAATATTTGCTCAGCACTACACACACTGTTATACAATAATGTTCAGATGCACCCTGGCATGGAGATGTGTGATGGCCGATCCAGTCCATGGATCCAAGTCAGTAGCTCGGGACTTGAGGTGGCTCCTGGTTATGTACCAGGGTCATGTAAACTGTGTCACCTCATTCTTAGACATACATTAGGAAGAAACACTATTTAGCATAAAGTGATACCAAAAGCCACTAAAATAAGAACACTTAGTCCTGCTTATCTATCTCTATTGATATAAAGAGAGCAAAAGCCCTGACTACAGCCCAAGTGACCTAAGTTTAATTAGTAACACATCTGGTAAAGGAATGAGTTGGTCATTGGACCTTTTGCTGACACTTATAGGCTGAAGACTGAGAAGAGAGATTTTGTACAGAGCAGTAGAAAGTGGAAGCATGCAACCACCCATGCAGTAAACTCAGAGTGATAACAATAACATTTACCTCTGCATGTCTTCTGCTTCAGTACTCATTTGAAAAAATAATAAGCAGTATTTAGAAAAAAAGATTGGCAGAGAACTATAATTTTACTATGTTGTTCATTTTAAATGAATCATGTTTCAGTGTCTAATTCTGCTACTTTTCAGTTTTGAAAGCAACTGTAAAGTTTGTCAAGTGAGTCATCACCTACTACACCATTTTATAATTTTTAGATATTGCAATATACACTCAACATTATATTTAAATTTTTTTTTAGTAAATCCAATATCCAAGTAGACGACAGTCGTGATGGTACATGAAATGAAACCTCACTATTCATATAAAACATGCTGTACAACTGATTATGTCATAAGATGAACTTCTGGTTATGATGCTGTTCATTTGTATTACTGATGCACTTTTCTATGAAGCATGTTTGGTTGAGACCAACAAAGTGAATGCACTATTGGCAAAGTATTGCATTTTTCAATTTAAATGATTGTAGCTGGTAGTTTACTTATTATTTTAAGTCTATGTGCATTGAACTGGAATAAATATAACAGTTGCTTTCTGCCTTTTCAACAGTTACAGCTCAAGCTACTGTTACCATACAGATATTTAATGGTTGGTTTATTTTGAGAATAGATACCAATTGTGTTCCTGTTCCAGAATGGTCTAGCTGGTGGCGCTACTAACACAAGGACAGAGACTAGGGTGTTAGCACTGGGGAGATATTGTTAACCTCTCCTGCAAAATACTGTGTTTATAATTGTGTGTGAAACAGTATTGGGCAAGTTTCAATTATTATTGGTAAGATTACATTGGAATATACTGGGTTCATCTGAGGTAGGTGAAATCCTGAGCAGTCAGTGATTATAAATGATCTGCAACATTACTTGAGTATAGCAGGCATTGGCTGTTACCTGAGGCAGCAGTGCATAATTACCATATGCTGTTAAGGCCATTCACCCCTCACATATAATTTCGTTCTCAACAGTGCAAGTTGTGAGGCCA
The DNA here is from genome assembly GCF_019279795.1 of Protopterus annectens. Classification (NCBI taxonomy): domain Eukaryota; kingdom Metazoa; phylum Chordata; order Ceratodontiformes; family Protopteridae; genus Protopterus; species Protopterus annectens. The sequence goes on along the minus strand of NC_056727.1, from coordinate 532,369,199 downwards.
TAGCCACTGATCATTGCAAATTAATTGGTGGCAGCAAGTGAGATAATATATCCATTCATCGCATATGAAATTGGAGTCAGTGGTACACATTTAGATCACACACTTTCACAATTACCATACCAGAGCATCTCAGATATTAAGCTTCAAAGTATGACATTCTACCTGTAATATCTCTTTACAGGGTCTACATATCTATTCTGGCTGCATTTATCGCAAAATATTGCAGCATGCATGTTACTATAGATAATGAGGTGTTGGGATACAACATATGTATGATTTCATTATTTTTACATTTTTTTCCCCACTATGATATCATCAGGTAGAGGTTGCAGCTTTAAAAAATGAAAGGGGATCACCTTTTGCAACAAATAAAACATACTATCTTAATGGGTGTCTTAATGGATGTCTGATTAGTGAATCTAATGTATTAACTAAGGTCTTGAGGGAAAAATCAGATGTTGTGGGTGAAACAATCTTGGTTTATGAATTTTCTATTCAAACACATAATCAAGTTGAAAAGGCATGTAACATTAGAAAACAAAATACTGATGCTGGTCCACGTGGATTGAATGGGTATTTTAGTTAAAATAATTAAAGAGTATAGTTCCTTGTTTATTATATTTATTTCAATATTGCTTTGAAATGTGATTTGTTGCATCTGTTTGGAAGAATGCTTTGGTAATTCTTATTCCTAAGGATAGTGATTCAACAGATGTAACTAATTTTACACCTATCAGCTTAACCGGCATTTTTGGGGAAATGTTATGAGAGAATTGTCTCAGAATGTATTTTTTATAATTCTTGCTCTCTGTTAGATATGTACCAACATGGTCTTGTTAGGAGGGTGATCATGTGCTACAAATGTATTATCATTCTATTAGCATGTATGGGAATCCCTGGATGGTGGTTTGGCTGTCAATGTTGTTTTTATAGATTTAAGTAAGGCTTTTGACTCTGATCAGCATAAGAGGATTTTAGCTTTACCAAATATGTATAAGGTCGATAGTTTTGTGATAAGGCGGGTATGGAATTGGTTGTGTAAAAGTGTTTTTTGAATTAAGATTGGAAATATTACTTCAGTTGAGAACGTGGATAACTGCGGTGTCCAGCAGGGATCAGGGCTTGACCATGTACTATTTAGTATTTTTGTCTAGTTTATCTACAGCTGATAAGTTTGGATTTGTAAATATGATGATGATTCAAAATTAGGCAGAGCTGTGACTTTGATTAAAGATCAGCAAGGTATTCAAGTCTTCCTAGATAGAATTAATCAATGGGCAATAGAGAAGAGTATGGAATTTAATGTAAAAAAGACTAAGGTCATGCATTTTGGCAAAAGTAATCTGTAATATCATTATGCAATAAAAGGTATCATTTTGGAGGACGTTAATGTAATTAAAGATTCTGTGTTGCTATTGACAATAGGCTTAATTTTGATAATAACCTGTTATGCACAATTAGATGCTGTTATTATGAACTGGACAATATGTTAAAAACTATCACCAGTAGAGATGTTAAGGTTTTGTTGCCTGTTTGCAAATCTGTTATTCCATCTGTTATGGAGTCTGGGGCTGTAGTCTGTTCTTACATTAGTACTCAAATACAGAGGCTTGAAAGGGTTCAAAATGTATTTACCAGACAAATTTTTGGTATGAAAGGGTTTGACTATAATAACAGGTGAGAGGTTCTGTCTCTGTATTATATAATTTATAATGAGGTATTTGGTGATAGCATTGGAATTAATAAAGGTGGGCATTTCTTAAAAACTCAAAACAATAATTTGTTGGTTAATGTTGCTTTTCATAGAATTAATTTACAAAGTAACTCATTCCACTGCCAGGCTAGTAGGAACGGGAATAGGTTACCTATTACAATCAGGAAGAGAGAGTCATTGGCCCAATTCAAAGTTTTTGATAATAGATTTGTTTATGGAAAACTCTTTGAAGGCCTTTAAAAGTTGTGAGTTTTGAGAATTTGATATGTGATATATCATTGTCCCTGGAGTAGGAGTGTCTCCCTGCTGCACTTCAAACAAACACAGTTGGTCAGATACTAGCAAACCAAGAATGTATGCTTCTGAAAGAGTGAAACAGGTGAAACACATATCCTCCAACAGCTGAAATGTATGTGTGATAACATAAACACAGGCTGCCTACCTGAATGACCATGTATTACAGCCAGGTGATACTGGGCAATCATGTTATGGTTACCACAAGCTGCATGTACAGTAAGTGCATGGGATGATTCAGCCTCCTATATTCCATTATGTCAAGCCTCCCTTGTTGGAAACACAAGTTTGAAAATGTATGGTTGTGGCAAGCTGTTAGAAATATGTAATATGTGAATGAGGCAATGTCAGTGAGTGTATATGTGGTGCAATTACCACTGTGAACACACTTGGAACTCTGACCTTCGTTACCCCACTCTAGGGATAGGGGCATCACCTCAGCCATAGCTGAGGAGGCAAGGAACTCTTTCTGAACTGTTTATGGTTATGGAAGCTCCCACCACCTGGCTGCATGGAATTTGCCAGGCTCTGAACTCATATCACAACAGCAAACAACCATCCAGCCATGGCTCCCCATATTACTAACCACAGGTTCATAGATTAATAGATCTCATGAACAAGCTCAAGGCCTATTGGCCATCAAGGAGTTTGATGCCCTAGATCCCATGTTGGAACTTTTGGGTGGCCTTGTAGTCATCTAGTTCATTTCTGAATAGAGGAATTGATGAGCTAAGTATAACTAAGAGGGATAGATAGAGTTTATATCATAAGTGCAGGAGTCTTTGAGTTATGAAGAACTAATGTTTCATGGTACAGTTGATACTAATTTGTACTGAAGCTGAGTATGTTCAAGTCACCAGGGGACTATTCTAAGCAAAGGTTTTCAAATAGTTTGGACATCAAGTATAGGCCCCCTTGAGAAGACAATAAGATACAGAGAAGAGATAGTTGCTATAATCTTCAACTTTAAGATAAGCCTTGAATCTTAGCCAGCACCAAGGTGCAGAGGGATAAAGCCCTAACTATGTCCCAGGTGACTCGAGTTTAATTAGTAATTTGGGCATCTGAGGTGCTGGTAGAGAAGAATGGGCATGCCCATCCAGGGGAAAGGGTATTCATCAAAAATGCTGCCTGAGGGCAGGCATGGTCCACAAAGGGGAGGAGCACTTGTATGTGCTGATGAATGCAGGGGTGGAAGGTAGGGAAATAAGGGTAGGTCATAATAGCCCCTCTTCAACAAGCAGAAGCTGTTATCAGCACTGCCCCTTCAGGATGCCCTTAAGATCCACACCGGCCACAGCTCACACAGAGATATCTGGGGAGAAAGGAAAAACAAGTAAACCCAGTGATGCATGGGGACACTGGGATAGATGGACAGAATGAAGCAGGGTGAAGGAGAAAACAAGATAAGATTTGATGCCCTTCACTTTATTTTATGAGGAATCTTTGTACTTTCTTCAGCTGACCCACATTGCATATGAGTAGGATGTAGAGCAAAGTGTAGTATTCTGTACTTGGTTTGATAAGAGCTGTATACAGGGGGATAATTATCTCCTTGGCATGACTCTCAGCATGTGCTTAACAGCTGACCACAGCCTGTCTCTAACTGTTTTGGAGCCTTGTGGCTTAGCAGTATGATACCACATGTGCATCTGAGTCTCCTCCTCTGTAAAGATATTCTGTTTATGATGCTGGCCTTCAACCATGACACCATAAACTAAAAAATGTAATGAAGGTATGGATGAGCAATGAAGCATTCCATGTATATATTTGCCATATGTATGTGCAGGTCACTCAGCACTGTTCTAATTGTTGCAAACACAACAAGCCTTGGTAAGTTATATGTGCACAGGAGGACATGCTGAGCAGACATATTGAACAACATAGTGCCCTGATATGAGGTAGACTCTTCAGCGAATCTGACTTAACACTAGAAAAAGCCATAGATGTTTATTTTATGAGTGAACTACCAAGTGAACTGTTAAAACGAGTAGCTGAAAACATAGAAGTATATAAAGCTGACATTGGGTGCAAACACAAAGTGAAAACAATGCATAGAAGCAACAACAATAAGAAAAATAAATGTGAAAATTGTATAATACTGTCATGCATCCAGAAGAAGGCATGAGGTAACAAATGATCAGCAAGAAACCATACCCAGTGCAACTGCTTTGACTACATAGGTGAGAAGAGGCAATGTAAAGCTAAAAATTAAGCTTGTATAATCTGTGGACATATTAATCATTTTGTGAGAATATGTTTTAAACATACCATATACGTCAAAAGCGCAAGCAGCCATTTATTGAATCCATCTCCATCATAAAAAAAGAAATAGTTGACATCACACATCATTTTTTTTTTCTGATAGAGGTGAGCTCAATAAATCACTCCCTAATCTACTAGGCCTTCAGAATTAGCCTTAGCCTCCCCTAGGCTAATCCAAATCCACATCTTGACACATGTCGAGGACTGCTGAGGAGATCGAGGAACTTGGGGCAGCATTAATCTGCTGCTGGGGGGGGTCCTAATTTCCTATCCACCCTATTCACCCAGTAGCACCTCACAGGTGGGACGTGCAAGAGGAGTCAGCCCTGAACTGTCCCTCGCTTCCACAACGGGCTGATGTCAGCAGGATGGCCTCTGGTAGCATAGCACAGTTGTTTTCTTGTTCTACACCAGATAATTCTGACCACTCTCATATGCCCCCAGTTCATGCACCTCCCATACCTACCCCTCCCCCCTCCCCCAGGATGGGCACAGCCATCCTCCCTGTCTGCACCATCAAGCACCAAAGCTGCTGTTTGAACTCAGGTCACTCGGGCTGTAATCATGGCTTTATTCCTCTACACCATTGGTGTAGCCTGCATCTTGCAAAAAAAAAACAAATACAAAGCTGCTGTTTGAACTCAGGTCACTCGGGCTGTAATCATGGCTTTATTCCTCTACACCATTGGTGTAGTCTGCATCTTGCAAAAAAAAACAAATACAAAGCTGCTGTTTGAACTCAGGTCACTCGGGCTGTAATCATGGCTTTATTCCTCTACACCATTGGTGTAGTCTGCATCTTGCAAAAAAAACAAATACAAAGCTGCTGTTTGAACTCAGGTCACTCGGGCTGTAATCATGGCTTTATTCCTCTACACCATTGGTGTAGTCTGCATCTTGCAAAAAAACAAATACAAAGCTGATGTTTGTGCAGGGGGCAAGCACCCCCTTGCACCCCCACATCCATGTACTTCAAAATGTGCTAACTCCAACATTGCACATTATTTGTAGTAAGGGAGCTTTCTATCCTTGTTTTATTGAAATATGGGGATTGCTGAAACTAGCAATATGATTACTGTTTTGTTTGGAACACAGTCCTGTGAAGAGCAGGGAACCCCACAGTGTGATATAATGCCTAGGTTTATATTCAGAATGTTGTCTTTAAATTGCAGGATAAGTAGGTCTGGTGCATGTTGCTGTTGAATTATGGGGACAAGTTAAAGCCAATGGATCAAATATGATGCCAATGTATCAAATATGGTTAAGCTGTTGTACAAGAATAAAGTATACAAGTAACTGTTTTAGACAATACGATTGCAGTCTAAGCTAAGACAACCTGACATACTGGGCAAAGGTGCTTGTCTGACTGTGGACCTGATTAACATAATTCAGGATGTTAACCAAGTAAAGCTGTGAAAGCAGGTAAAATATCTAGTCACAGATTCACAGAGACAGCCAGCACAGTTCATTTATTCACAGAGGCAAACAGAGCATTTGAATGGTAATCTTTTCAAATGTTTGAGTGGTACTAATATAAAGCCAGTGCAGAGAATGTGTAGTTCTGTCCAGAAAGCAACGAAAATAAATCAATAGCAGGATTTTCAGAATGTTGTAAATAAAATACTCATTAAAAAGAAGAGAATGCAAAAAGCATATATGTGTTGTGAGTGTTTCATTACAAGTACAGAAACATACGATGCATCATGTAGAATTATCAACTTATGTCTCAAGGAGTTATTCTCATTTATTTGAGGGTCTAGAATGCTTAAGGAAAAGTTATTGCAAAAGCCATGCCAGCGATACATTCTCAATGACAGAAGCTTAAATGCATGGAACTGCTTGATGTATTATACACACAAAGTCTACTGAGTCATTCAAGTGTAAGGTGATTGTAGATAAGTAAGACAAAGGATTTGCATAGATCTACAGAATCTCAGCAAATCGATTCAGAAGGTGCATTATCCTTTGCAGAATGTTGAAAAAGTAGTTGCCACTATGCCCTCCTGCAAGGTTCTTCTCAATGCTTGATACAAGAAAGTTCACAAATTTGTTTGGGTGAGTCAAGTTGTAAGCTGTGTATATTTAACACACACTTGGACAGATACATATTTTTTAGACTGCCTTTTGGGATTTTTGTTAACACCAGAAGAATTTCATTGCATAGTGGCTAATATGACAAGAGTGAGTGAAAGGTGTCATGAATATTAGTGATGATGACACGCTAATCTAGGTTACTGCAAGGCAAGAGTTGTTGTTTGTCTTTCGGCTTTTTCCTAGTAAGGGGTCATACGTATGGCAACAAATTCACTAAGCTGCTAAAGAGACCAAGGTCACAAAGTCTGAAGGTAAGCAAGTCTAAGTGTCAGGTTGGTGTTACTTAATTTGTGTATATTGATCATCTGCTTACTGATGGCTGCATTCAGATGCTGAAAAATATGTGTAATTGTAAAGCTACAAATTCTTACTGATAAACCCTTAGTAATGCAATTCTTTGAGATGGTATAACACCTGTCCAAGTTCATACCTCATACCACACTTGTCAGATATAAATGTACCTCTGAGAAAGCTGCTTGAGCATGACTCCATATGGAGTTGGTCAGATGATCAAGCTAGAATCTTTGAACTTCTGAAACTAGTTTCTACTGCACCAAAAGAGTAGGATGTTGTCTTGTCAACTATATGTGTAGCTGCAAGCCTGAAAGGGCTATGAGGAGTGTTGCTACAAGATGGCAGATTGCTTGCTTATACAGTGAGGGTTTTGACCAATGTACAGACTAGCTATATGTGGATAAAGAAAGAAAGAAATGCTGACTATAGTTTTTGGTTGCCAGTAATTTCATGACTATGTGTATAGAGGCCATGTAAAAGTACAGATTTACAGATTATTTCAATAAATCTTTATATAAAATACAACTCCATTACTTAAAATGTTAATTATTCAAATGCATGGTGGGAAAGTCAGTACAAAACAGGAAAATCCATGCACATTAGTGATACATTGCTCACAGCATATTTATGTCAATGCAAACAGGAGCATTTGGAAGAAGATTTATATATTCTATAGACTGTGACACAGTACTGATTATATCTGCGAAACAGCAGGAACTGAACACTGCCATGAGAGATAATATGGAAATGCAGCTGCATATAAATGACATAATGGAAGGCTAGCCGCACAGTGTGAAGTAAATTCATCCACTAATTAAAGCATGCTGCACGTTCAAAAAGGAATAATCTTCATACAAGGTCTTTTCTTTGAAACTGACAATGTTATCATTTTTCTCAGCTAAGAAATCAAACTGTTGCTGACTGTGAATGAATCACAACTGAAAATGTCCAAGGTGTAAAAACACAACCAGAAATATCATGAAATGGCCCAATATGATGATGATGATGCAGGCTGCACATGAATTTCATCTGGAAGCATCCAAGTATAAAAAGAGAGACAGACGTATCAGAATTTGGTACAGCATGATATTTCAGATAAAATATGAATCACATCTGGAAATGAACCAAATGTAAAAAGAGATATAGAGATACAATGAACTGGCCAGACCTGATCTTCCAATACCACCTCCCACTTTCTGCAGATTATGAGTTTTCTTTTGCTGTGGAACTGAGTGGCTAACCTTATTTTTTGTTTCATTTCTTGGCTGGAGTGTGTTCTGTGCAGAGTCCACATGTCCTCCCTGTGTTAGTGTGTGGGTGTTTTTTTCCCTAAATGCTCTGATTCCATCCATATTACAGAGATATGCAGTAGGTAAATTAACAATTTCTAAGTTGTTTGTAGGGTACGTGTGCATGTGTGATACACCAGCTGCAAAACACGAACTCAAAAGAAAAAACTTGTAGAGAAAACCAGTTTAATAAAAAGCAAAGCTTTCGGGCATAACCCTTCTTCAATACTAATACATTCAAATGCTAGACTCTAAAAGCTTAAATACAGGTCTAAAATCACATGACCAGCAGCCAAATGAAATCATGTGACAAGGAAACAAATACAAATTATAAAATGTGTAAATATATACATATAAGTGTATTAAAAAAATGTGTATATACACAATATAAAATATTTACTTTACATTATTACGTAGCTTTACTAACACAGGTTTTAAACTAACAGTACTGTTTAAACCAGGATGGGTGTCAGCAGCTAATCTCAACATCCATTCAAATTCTTTGAGCTCAAGGCGGTTATTAACATCACCACCTCTTTCATTTGGACATAGAGCATCAATCACTCTAAACTTAAATGTATGTGTTTCACCACAAGTCTTAATATGTTTACATAGTGCGTTGTTGTCACAATTTCTCCTAATTTCGGAGTTACATCACAACTTATAATGGTAGGTCAACTTCAATTAGACAAATTATTAATAGGAACTGGCCCATTTTAATGGCATTGGATGAATTAAAAACCATATTGGGTACCAAACCACACTTTACATATAAAAATATGAGGACGATTAAAAGTTTACTCTTTTATAAAGATTTCTATAGACCCTGCTATACACAATTGGCTGCTAAAACTGGTACCTTTCCATGCTTTAACTGTGTTGTTTGTGCTTATATTTTAGGGAATGGTAGTGATACTTTTACACATCCTACCAATGGACAAACATTTAACTTTAGAACTACAGCTACTTGTAACACCCCGTCTGTGGTTTATTTGGCTACCTGCATTTCATGCAGTTCATTTTATGTGGGAAAAACAATACGTAAGCTTAAGGAACGTGTTATAGATCATAACTCCGAAATTAGGAGAAATTGTGACAACGCACTATGTAAACATATTAAGACTTGTGGTGAAACACATACATTTAAGTTTAGAGTGATTGATGCTCTATGTCCAAATGAAAGAGGTGGTGATGTTAATAACCGCCTTGAGCTCAAAGAATTTGAATGGATATTGAGATTAGCTGCTGACACCCATCCTGGTTTAAACAGTACTGTTAGTTTAAAACCTGTGTTAGTAAAGCTACGTAATAATGTAAAGTAAATATTTTATATTGTGTATATACACATTTTTTAATACACTTATATGTATATATTTACACATTTTATAATTTGTATTTGTTTCCTTGTCACATGATTTCATTTGGCTGCTGGTCATGTGATTTTAGACCTGTATTTAAGCTTTTAGAGTCTAGCATTTGAATGTATTAGTATTGAAGAATAAGCTTTGCTTTTTATTAAACTGGTTTTCTCTACAAGTTTTTTTTTTTTGCATGTGTGATACAGCAGAAAAGCCTGGTCATCTACTTCTGTTTCCTTCACCTTCATTATTAAACTCCATGAGTGGTGGTGGCTACTCATGGGTTCGCTATAGGAGTCAGCTGCAGTTAGTAAGCGTAGATGATGGTGTGCAATATTTTGCATTCTTCAGCTTCAGATTCTTATGTCCTAGAATTTTAATGTCACCCCCCCCCCTTACTTTTTAATTCATTTGCTAACTGAGTATATCCATTAGGCACAAGGTGCCTCTTTTCAGGGACAATCTGAGAGATCTATCTGGTTAAATTATTTACTTAGAATCATACACTGGGCAAGTGGAGATGGGGAGAATCAATCCTAGGACTACAGGATAAAGCTCATAAGCAGTTCATACTTATCCTTCCCTTTAATATGGTCGACTCCTGACTATTAATTACAACTCTCTTGACAGAATTACTTTGTTAATATGAGCAAGCTGGTAAGCTCAGATGACTTAATCCTTAGCTACTATGAAAATATAATAAACACCAGTATGTGTATTAACAATCTTCTCTATTAAATCTTCCATTATAGTGGGCTATGTCACAACTGTACAGCTGTTGTGCAGTGGAACTCCATAATTTAAAGCAATCATCAGTGAAATGACTCCACTGCACTATAGGCCTACTAGCTTAGAATTGTTTGTGGGATTTTTATAAAGGTCTTGTTAAAGTAATTAAGGCAGTAAGCAAGAGGAGACATATTGATTGATCATGTATGGTACAGCTTTGTGAAATGTATTTCCTGCAGCACTAATCCATTATAAAATTAATGATGAATGATAATTCTTTAGAAAAGGTTAGGCAGCCTGAAGAGAACTGCACTACTGATGTTACCCATACGGAGTTAAGGAAAGTAATATACTGCATGCAGCAAGTAATGTTAATAGCTCATAAAATGAAACTAAAGTGCTAATATTTTTGAATTGCTCATTTTATTGATTTTTCTCTCACAACAATAATGGAAAATATTTCCATGAGCAGTGAGACAACATATAAACATCAATATCCTGAACAGTAACAATTATGCATTCAGTAAAGGGTGGGTCGTGTCATACATATAATAAATTTATGAATAAGGTAATAGCTTGGTAGTCATACAAGACTTACTGAGTTAGGATAAGTATATCGCTTTAATATATGACATGTACTTTATCAGAGTCTTCAGTAACTGTTGTTATAAGCTCTGTGTTTTATGGTTTGATTTATGAGTTTCATGTTGGCATTAGCAATAATGGCTAAAATTAAATCGAGACAATGGTACAAAAAGTGACCAGAACAAACTCTGTGCAAAGAAGCAGATCTCTGGACAGAAGATTCATATCAGCATTTCTACTAAAACATTTCTCAGTCAGATTTTGAACCTGTGAGAATAGTGAAGTAACAAAAGGCATTTGGAATGATGATCCTCACAAATCAGACATTTTCAATAATTATAATTTAACCTGGATATAAATGCTGTTGCTTGGGGCATCTGTGAAGTAGTGCAAGTCACAATACATTTTGGTTCTTTTGATTTTTTTGAAAAAACATTTAAAAAGTGTCATTGCATTCACAGAATAAAGTGTCATCAGCATTATCAATCCATTTTTTGGAGATGATATATATATTTATATAAAATTCCAGAAATGCTGATTTCCTACTGAATGTTTTAGAACACCATAAAAAAATCATCTTGACATGTCATAAATTTTATACCTCATGCTTGCTGTATGTGTCCGTCATATTGTAAAATATTTTTAATCTGCTCTGTAATTACAGTTCTTGCCTGGATAGATAGTAAACTATTAATGATGTAATTGATTAATGAACATTTTAGTTTGTTTATGTATTTTAAACCACTGGGCCACCTCGAAACATTGACTGTCCTCTTGAGATCCATGTTTCTCACTATATCCCCCATCGTGTTTCTGAACTAGCATATTTCTGGAGTAAACTTCCTATTGCCACCAATGAACCCCTAGGTCAGTGGCTACCAGACTGTGTGGTCCTTGAAGATAAAATGTCATAACCTGAGTAATATGTGGTATAGACAAAAGATCAATTATATTTTTATCCCTTTATATGAAGGACATGTCGAGCAGTGATGCCACTCTATAAGCTCCTCCCACTAAAGTAACTATAAAACAGCTCAGTAACTAGTTCTGCCTCCAGTATGATCACCTGAGTATCTATAGCTACTAGCATCATTCTCCAGAGAAGGACAGCTGTATTTAAATGCTTGGACCCTTCCTATCCCTGCCCAGTAAACCAATAACTGCAGAAAATTATTTCATGATCATATATTGCTGGATGTAGTTTGTTCAGAGGTTTATTTATTTATTTTGTTTTAGAGACATTTGCCATAATTTGAAGACTGTACCCATCATGGGCAAGTAATATTCCCTTTGCTAAAGGAGGTTTAAATAATTTTCTAATTTTTCCTTGATGGTAGCATATGTGCCACTGACTTTGTATATGACATTATCATCAGCAAAATTACAAAGAAGTGGAAAAGCAAGATATAAAAAACAGTGGTGGGACCAGTACTACTGTATGTTACAGCTACCTGGGAAATGAAGACAGAATAGTTCGGGAAGCTAGAGGTGCTTGAGATAAAGTGCCTGAGATGGTTGTTAGGATGCACACTGTGGGACAGCTGAAGAAATGAAGATATCAGACCAGAATCCAAAGTAGCTCCAGTTAAAGAGAAGTTCCAAGAGAACAGATTACAGTGGTTTAGGCACATGTGCAGGAAAGTAGAAGACAATCTGGTGAAGAATATTTGGGAGAGACAGGAAGAAGGCAAGAGGAAACGAGGGTGTCCAAGAAAGAGGTGGCTGGATAGACTGAGATAAGACCTGCGACAGTCATGCACAACCATCAAAGAAGGTACGAGAGTGGCACTGAATCAAGAAAGATGGACACAGTTGACCTGACACCCCAACACCATGTAGAAAATGAGAAAAAGGGGGGGATGATAGTGGCAAACAGCAAACATGATTAAGGGGTTTGTAGTAGGTTTGATGGAAAGCTATTGATGAATAAGGAGAATAACAGTGGGGGCAACTATAATCCTAGGGAAGTACCCTTTGTGGGGGAAGGGAGAAGCGTGAGCAAGATTTACCTAGCTGAGACTTAAAGATTCTGTTTGTGAGGAAGCTACTGGAACAGAAGAGTGAGTCACTGCTGATTCTTCTGGTTATGAGCGACTTGAGAAGAGGTCATACTCTACTAGGTCAAAGGCCTTACTCAGGTCAATGAACAGGTCTTTGTCCATACTGCAGAGTTTATTAGCTGTGAAGGTGCATAAATCAGTTACTGTACTGCATCCTCGCCAGAAGCTGTGCTGATATGCGGTTAGGATGCAGTACTTTTTGATAAATTCTGTTAGCTGAGTGTTCACTGATAAACAGAGTATAGTACGTATATTTTCTTTATCACTATCCTTCATACGCCATCTAGCATTTATCACCACTATGTGTGCATCATTAACCACTCACAACCACACTATCTCCATCCCATTCACATTAAAAGAAAAAAAGGAAACTTTTTTACACAAAAACATATGTGCTCCTTCAGAACAGCTTCCTTTACATAAATCGAAGGCCTAGAAGTTAAATGAAATTTAACAAAACTAGAAGAATAAATAAATAAATCGATTACAATTAGTCAACTGGAAAACAATATTACAAGAAACATTAACTCACTTTTTAAACTGAATAAGCTAAAAGTAGCTAAAAGCTTATTTAACTAAAAAGCTAAGGTATATGTGAGTGGGCTGTGAACAAGCATGGTTAGGGGTAATTCAGAGACAGTAGCTGCACTTAGGTGCATCTCTTGGAACCCACGCAGGCCTATAAGGGTTTGCTGCAAGGGTTTGGCAAAGTGTTAATTCAGTAAACTGTCATATATTTCATTTCTTACTTTCAGGAAGGCTGCCTGCAGTGTGGCCCTGAGCATTTCCATTGCCATAGGTCTGTGATTGCATTAGGCTACTGCAGAGATGAAATAGTAATGTAGCCATCACTGAATATGGTAACTTGCATATTCCAAATGTTTGCAGATAGAAGCAGACAATATTTTCCTACCTTACTACTAAATCAGAGACCAACATTGAAGATAATGTTTAAATGTACTGATAGCTATCTTTTTCCTGTAATTATCAGCTTTCTGTGTGATTTATAAACCTTTTTATACTGAATTTGCACTTTCCCCTCAACTTTCATGTAAACAAGGGGCACAATGACAAGTGAAATGGTGGCTTGGCAAATACTGTCATAACTTTGGTCAGATTTACGAAGTTCTTATGCAAGTAAAGATTAGCCATGCTTAGCTCTTTGTATCTCATTGCAGCACATATGTGTGAGAGCTATCATTGACATAGCTGTCTTTGTACTGCTGTGAATGGATTCCACTTTCCTCATGCAGTGCCTGAATACCGAGCAAGCTTCAGCTGTCATGTGAATTACTGGTGTTTATCCATGAAGTGTATACCATCCTGTGCCTGTCTGTGCCCAGCTCTTACATGCCCAGGCTGTAGTGCACCAAATGTCCTTCTTTACACAGGATAGTCACTATTTGGGCAGTGGCATCCAAAGGAAAAAAGGATGTGAATGGCAAATGTCCTTAGATTTTCATACAAAAAGTTTTCTATAACCTTTCTAGTCCTGTTACAGAAAACAATTTTTCTGTTTCTAAACCACCTTTATTTCATGTGAAATAACAAAATTAAATCAAATTCTACAAACATTAAATCTTATTTCTTAAAAAAATTAACTGCACACCTTTGCAGTGGTTGTGTATATGGCCTGCCCTACATAATCTAAATAAAATGTCCTCGTTTTAATATAATAAAAGGTGACAAACCTAGTAGGGTGTATAGGCTGGGCAGAGTGATGTCACATGCTAATAATCTCAACTTCATATTTGAACATCTCATTCTGAACCTGAACCTTAAGGCATGGAATCAGTGAAAGCCCACATGCCCCAAGCTGGTCTGAAAAAGAAGAACAAGACTCTCTGCTACACGCTACAAGTGTTGTACTGCATAACTTGGAACAGGCCTCCCTTGGGGTCCTGATATAAAACACGTATTTGACACAAGCTGGGAGATCAGCTGTCTTCGGTGACAGAGATTCCCCCATATCAGAAAGCAGTGTAGCTATAGGTATGATGACCTGCAGATGGAGAGGAGGGACAGCTGGCCAGGTGAGTTTTGGAAGTACAGGACCAAAGGCCACAGTTTTACAGAAAGTAATTCATTTATTGTATATTACAGTAGTATATATTGATATCTAAGTATATATTGAGCTTAATAGTTGTGCAGCAATTTTTATATTTTTCCATTTGTATGTGTGTCTGTATATATATATATATATATATATATATATATATATATATATATACACACACACACACACACACACACACACACACAGATATATATATATATATATATATATAGAGAGAGAGAGAGATATTTACACACACACATATGTAAATATATGTGTGTGTGTTTGTGTGTAGCATTTCCTATCTATTGTCCTGTAGTAATGCTTCATTAGTGAGGCAAAGTAGTAAAATTATGAGTGTATCAAACAGTTATTCAGGCACATGGGTGTTGTAAAGTTTGGTAGTCTTGCCATATGACAGCAATATTTAATTACTTGCTGGGGAAATGTTTATTTCCTCTATTTCTTATGAACTGCAGCTCAGCCAGACTGTGCTACTGTACTAATGATATTTACTTGTAATTTATGAAGATGTGTATAACTTAGTCTGTCCAAATCTTTATGCAGAAATGAATTTTAAAATGTACTGCTTATATTCTGCTAAACCATGCAGATTGCTACTGATATTGCTGCTGGGAATTTCTAGATAATTCCTTGAGTTTAGCAATGGCAACATGCAAGACCACCACACCCAGTAGAAGTTCAGAAACATATTGAACCATTTAATATAAATTAGCTTTACAATAATGCAAAGTACTATGCTTTAAACCATGATGACTGATAAAAAGAAATCATAAAGACATCATTACAATATCACAAAACTAGTGGTAATGATAAAGATTCATATTAAAAGGTGAACAGGAATGGCAATAATTATTTGCAGCTTACACTGGACACTTGAAAGGCTTTTCCTGCAAATGCAACACCTGCAGGATACTGGCCTTCAGGAAATTGATTATCTACTGAGGTTGCCATGATAGCAGACTGTTTACTAACAGGTATAGATCAGTCCCTCTCATCTCAACAAAGGTATTCAGAGCCTCTGAATGTATTAGCACGAGAATGTCCAGCATTCTCTGTAACTGTTTAAAGGTACACAGCATTCCCTTCTTGCAGCAAAGCCATGCATACTTTTAAAATACTTATTTCTTTATAGACCACTCTGCATACATTTACACAGGGACATACTGCATTTTCAAAAAAACTAAATAAATAATACAGGACAAGATACCATGAACAATGCCATGTACCTGGTCAGATATGTGCAACAGCGATCAGTACCAGAAAAAAAGTTACCCAGCTGGTGTCATAACCTCATAAGTATGAAAGTAGTCAACAAAAGGAAAAAAAACGTACATATGTAACATAAAATTAAAATGGCATTGCTTAACTAACTTGTCAGAATGTCTCAGTTACAGCATCACTAAGTGGTCAATAAATACATTCATTGATATTTATGTGACTTTATTATGCTGAATCAGTTAACTGGAAGAAAATGTAGCATGTCAGTAATAGCTGATGTAGAAGTGAAGACACACCTGATGCTGAATCAGTACTTTCATAGTTTACTGTTACACTATTTCATTAAATAAATGAATACAGTTATTCAGTCATATTACAGTAAAATACATATTAGCAAAAAAAGTACAACTGAACCTCAATCTGTACATGTCAGTATTTACTCACTGCATTACTAATAGCAAGACAGGTATAATTGGTTAATGATGGTGTCATGCTTAGTCATAAAATGTTTTTTGTCTCATTGTTGTGTCATTGAAATAAAGGCATTTGGTACTTAACACTTGTGAGACATTTTGTTGTCTCCATATGTGTGTGTGTGTCAGCACATGCGCTCGCATGTGCATGTGTGTGTCTGTATCTCTCTCTCTCTCTCCCTTTTTTCTTTGCATTTTTTCTTTCTCTTCCTTTCCCTGTGTTCTGTTTTCTGCAGATCTAACAGTATGTAGGACTGCTCAGTTGCAAGCCTCCCAGGTGAGAGAAAGCTCACTATCCCCCCCCCCCCTCGCTCATCCAGGGACAGCTTCACAGTCGGAAGCGATAACTCCACCCCTATGAGTGCCTGACAAATTTCAGTCTAGTAAGCCAATTCTGTAGGCTTCAGGATCTGATAGAGGCTGTGATTGAGAGGGCCATGGAGAGCCCATGCTCAGTCCAGTCTCTATTCCAGCAAGTAGAAGAATCACTGACCTGGTCAGCTCTGGCTATCAAGCCAACAGAGGGCTAAAAACTCACACTATCAGGTCATCCCACCCAGGTCCATCAAGGGGGGGGGGGTTGAAGCCCACTGGATTGGGGTGAGTGTTGTTCCTCAGGCCTTCACCCTATCCTTTTTTTGTTGCCTACTGGGTGATTGTCATTCGAATGACAGCACTTTTATCAAGTGCTGAATGATCAAACATAAATGACCAAAACAGCTTTACAGACAGTGGAGCTTTCTTTTTCTCTACTATTGTATGACTTCAGGGTAGGTATATTTAAGTTCAGGATGCATGGGGATGTCCCCTCATGTGGTGGGTGCAGGGGGTAAGCCCCTCTGCAAAGAAGCTACCTCCAAGGTTTGGTGAAAGTTACTTCATTTGTTTTTGTTTGATAGTTCAGCATTTGATAAGTGTTATTGATCAATTAACAGGTGTTCCTATCTGCCATCTCAATGTCTAGTCTCTCCCTTGCACTCTAAACCCACCATAATGTTTTTGTATTGTCTCTTATTTATGTTGTGTCATTAAAAATTCCTTAATTCTTCCCTAACCCTCTCTCTCTCTGATGCACACTACCTTCTTCCTTCCTCAACTTTGTTTATTAAAAATATTGAAATACTGAGGTTCTCTCCCCCCAAAACAAAACAGTGCCTACTGTCTCCCAACACCCCCTGCACAATACTCGTAATGTGTTTTTTTTTGTCTACGCTTTCCCTTTTTTCCAGTTGTCCTATCTTCCCCCTTTCCTACCTTATAAAAGCTATAACATGGTGCCCGTATATAAAAGAACACTCACAGAGTGACTCAATGGCCTTAAAATAGTTTGGGTAAGCTGTGGGCCAGCAGCCCTTAGCCCAGATCGGCACAGGATCTCATGAAAAACAGCAAGACAGTCACACAGCTCACTCCTGCAACCACTTCACAAAAACATCTGAGTTTTGCACAAATACATACACTAATTTCTTATCAGTTTATGTCAGTTCTGATACATGAAAGTGTACTTGGTGCACTGTTGCAAGGCAGAGAAAGTTGAAAATCAGCACCACTTTTTGTGTTTTGCTCATTTGACTATAGGCATAATCGCATGCTTCACAGATTCCTCTTACAATCTGTGAAGGGTAGGACTATGAATCCTTGTTTGTGTAATACATGAAATATGATTTGTTGCCGATTAAGGAATTTGATTTCCTGACGTGGCATTACTAGTCATTCCAAAACTTGCTTCCTAAACTTACATCACAATATGCAATATTTCATGTGTTGAACACATTCTATATTTGCTACTAAAATCTGCTCATGTTATCAATCACCATAACTTGGTCCCATTCAAACTAACAGAGAAAAAAATGAAACTACGTTCGCTGCACACACAAACATGTATAAACAAACACCACAAATATCAGGCACATACACACACACACACACAAAACTGTATAAAATTCAATATGAAAAAAATTGAAGAAAAATAAGTAATTCACAGCTATAAGCTAGTCATCTCACCTTATCTGCTAAACAGGCTGAATCTAAAAAACTTCTATAAATAGCATTTCAGGGAAACATGACTCAACTACAAACTTTACAGATAACCCATATAAACTTAACATAAGCCTTACTATGTTACTAAAATGTTAATACAAAAATGACCACAAAATTACCTACAACATTAGAAAAGGCTAAACCTAACCTCAGAAATAAAATGGAAACCCACCCACCAGACAGTCCATTCTCAAAAAGTTATATAATCTACATAACATCATATTTTACTTAATATGCAGGTTCTTAGTGCCAGTGAATAATAATGGCATATGAATAAGCATCATCGTGTTAATGTGATTCATCTTTTATGCAAATAATGGAATGAAACATGACAGAGAGGTTCAGAGATGCATAAATCCAGAGCTAAGAGCTGCAGTGCTCATCTATTCTGAGTGCCAGAATTTCTCATTGTACAGAAATTCCATTCACGTTAGCACACTAGGAGTAGCAACAACCTTAACTGAAGAGCAAACACTAATGGTGACTCTCAGGGCCAGTGCCTGTGATGTTCTGTGTTGTTGCCTCCTCATCACAGATGGGGTTGCCAGTGGCTAACATACCATAACCTCCACGACCACGGCATTGTTGACTGCTATTGTGCAGACAAAGCCACCAGAGGGAGCAAGTAGACAAGTGTCACTCATATAGGGAATCAAGAAGGATGCTTGGACTGCCTATTCCAGTGGGCAGTAATGTTTGTGTAGCATTTATCTTTGCTGTGGGTACCTTTCAGTGTCTGGCAGAGGACATGGTAGGAATTTCACAAGTGTCAGCCTTGCGGATCATGTGCCATTTCCTTGACATGATTTACAGCATGTGGAGGAGCATAAATGGTTTCCACAGTCAGAAGAGAGCATAACTAACAATATTCAAACATTTTACAATATTGTCCATTTCTGTGAGGTCCTGGTAACCATTGGTTGCACCCGCATTACCATCAAGACTCCATCTGCTCCATATAACATCTGATATCAATAGGAAGGGTTTCCACTCCATCAGGCGCCATGTGTGCAATGCACATGTACACATACACACATGTACACGCACTGACACCTCCCCATCTCCACTGCTTTGCTGGACTTACCTGTACCATGATTACTCCCACAGGGGTGAATGGGTGACCACAGTCTTTTAACAGTTTTCAAATTTTCCTCCTAGAGTAAAATTTTACTCGGTTGAGTGATTCTCAGAATAAAACACAGCAAATAATAAATGAATAAAATCAAGTAATAGGAAACAGGACTCCATCAAGTAATTCAGGACCTGCAAACACTTCTGTGGGATAACACATGACAAATTAACATTAGCCACACCCTGTATTACTCCATTAGCATGCAGCTTCACCCAGAAGACCATTCTTGCCACTAAAGCCCGTTTGGAAAGCCTTACTAACAGATCAGTCTAAGAATCAGCAAGGTTTAGTGTGATATGGAAGAAAAACCTTTCTGAATCCCAGAGATTATCTGTAATAGATGTTGATTATGTAAAGTAATTTTTATGTTATTATATTGTGGCATTTTCAAGATCAGTAAAGATTAAAAGAAAAAAAAATAAATCTTAATAATACACTTTTTCTGGGAGGGCTGCATCTTCTTGTGCCTCCAGTAGTGAAGCTCTGACCACCCTAACCCCCATTCTCTAAAAAATAATACCTCCAAGTTTGCACTGGCATGAGGAAAAAAGAAGTTATGTCTTACCATAACGTTCCATCTGTTCTGTAGATCTTTATTCATTCCTTACTGTTAGGACCTCGGTTGTGTCCTCGGAACTGATACGGCCATTTCCCAGCTCGCGCAAGCCAAAAACTCTCAGCTAAGAACCTACCCACAATGCCCCTCACCTAGATACTCCAGATCGAGTTTGCCCGCCCTAGATAGAAGAAGTAGTAATAGGAAAAATAGTAGGAGGCTCTGTCTGGGCAAATACCCCAACCAGGAGTATCCAAAGTCCAGCAGGAGTCCAGGCAGGGGGAAGGAGGGTGGGAAGTAATGAATGAACAAATATCTACAGCACAGATGGAACGTTATGGTAAGACATAACTTCTTTATCTGATGTTGTAAATCTTTATTCATTACTTACTGTTAGGACCGAGTCCCCAGCTACTTGAGTCCTGGGTGGCCCTAAGGAAGGATATTCCTCAGCACCATAGAACCAAAAGATCCTCATCCCCAGGAGGCCAAATCCAATTTGTAATGAGATATGAAGGTATGAGGTCTTGCCCACATGGCTGCTGCGCATATATCATCCATAGAGGTTCTGGAATGAAAAGCTACAGAGGTAGCCATAGATCTGATAGAATGAGCCTTTATTCTGGAAGGTTAGGGTAGCTTATTCTGTTGGTAGATAAAGGTAATGACATTTCTAAGCCAAGAGGATAAAGTCACTTTGGAAACATGTTTACCCAATCTGGGTCCTGCAAAGGCCACAAAAAATTGGTCTGTTTTCCTGAAATATTTAGTCCTGGCCAAATAACAACTAAGCTGTCGGTGCACATCACTGGTGTGCAAAAGGTACTCCCCTCTATTAGAATGCCGAGGGAAGAAAACTGGCAGGTCAACAGATTGGTTAATGGAAAAAACAGAAATGACCTTGGGCAAAAAGGAAGGGTCAGTACGAAGGGACACCCTATCCATGTGGAAGATCAAGTAAGGTCTCTTGACACTCAAGGCCTGCAGCTCAGATACTCTTCTCCCTGAGGTGAGTGCTACTAGAAGTAAGGTTTTCTAAGACAAAAATTTCAAATCACATGAATCAAAGGGCTCAAAAGGAGAGCCTGTAAGAGATTGAAGCACCAGAGTCAAGTCCTAGGGATCTAAGGGAGGCTTGACCAGAAGTTTAACATGTAATACTCCCTTCAAAAAAGCCTTCCATAGGTGGTGTGACATAACTGAAGAATTATTATGAAAATTGGCAATAGCTGTTAAATGTACAGTGATCGCTGAAGCTGTGGCTCCTGAATGTAGAAGAGTAGTCAGGTATTGTAGAATATTTTGAATAGGCATAGAGAAAGGGTCTAAGTTCTGGTCTTTGGCCCAAATAGAGAACCTAGTCCATTTACTAGAATAAACCTTTCTAGTGGAAGGTTTGTGTGAGGCCAGAATAATTTCACGAACAGGAGATGGGATGTCAGGCAGCCTGGCAATCATTGGAAGTGGAGGAACCAGACTGTGAGCTTGAGACTGTGCACGTTCGGGTAAATCAATCCCTGAGGATGAGATAACAGATCCTGGGAATGAGCCAGGATCCACGGGCTGTGAATCAGATGAGGCCATAGAAATGGGAACCAGACTTGACGAGGCCAGTAGGGAGCAATGAGGATTACCTTGCATTTTAACCTCTGAGCTTTCTGGAGAAATTTTGGAATAAGGGGAAATGGGGGAAAGGCATACAGAAGACCCAGGGGCCAATCGTGCATTAGAGCATCTCTCGGTGGTTCCCCCTGAGAGGGGATCAAGGCAAAATATCTCCTGCATTTGTAATTCAGGGGGGAAGCAAACAGGTCACAACAAGGCTTGCCCCAATGTTGGAAGATCCGAGCTACTGTTACAGGGTTGAGGGACCATTCGTGAGGCATCAGAATGTTCCTGCTCAGATTGTCCGCAATTAGGTTGGAACTCCCAGGAATGTGCATTGCTATAAGAAAGTGATTGGAAGCTATCACCCAGTGCCAAATCCTTATGGCTTCCCAACACAGGGGGTAAGATCTGGTTCTACCTTGCTTGTTGATATACCAGATGACTGACATGTTGTCTGACTGAATTGCAATGGTCCCCGAAAGCAGGGATGCATAGAATGCTTGCAACACTAAGAGAACTGCCCTCAGTTCCAGGACATTTATGTGCAAGTTGGCCTCGAGGGGGGGTCCAGGTGCCTTGGAAAGTCTTTCCCTGAAAATTCCCCCCCACCCTAATAGTGAAGCATCTGTGGTCACCGTGGCCATGGGTTGGGGAAGACAGAATGGTCGACACCAAAGATTCTTTTGTGGCTCCATCCACCATAGCATTTCCTGCTTGCAACAGTTTGTAAGGCATATCATGTGGTTGAGTGGGTGGGTTAACAGCGACCATTGTGTGGAAAGGAGCCACTGCAGGATTCTCATGTGCAGTCTCACTAGTGGTACCAAAGTAATGTCAGCTGCCATGGAGCCCAAGAGTTGCAATACAAGACGTGCTGGCAGAAATGTGTGAGGAAGAAGGTCTTGTGTTGAAGGCCGCTAATAAATTCCAGTGTTTTCGTTGGAGACATCTGAGATTTGTCTTTGTTGATTGTAATCCCCAAGTGGAGAGTGAGATCTTGAGTGTAAGAGAGGCTGCGGACTAGGAGATTCCTGGTCGGACCAGTAAGGAGCCAGTCGTCTAGATAGGGAAACACCTGGAATCCTTGTAGTCGAAGGTGGGCTACCACAACTGCCATACATTTGGTGAACACTTGAGGGGGCCGTTGAAAGGCCAAATGGCAGTGCCCTAAACTGGTAGTGATTGGCTCCCAGCCAGAAGTGGAGAAACCTCCAGGAGGGGTGATCCATCTTTATGTGGTAGTACGCATCCTGTAGGTCTATAGAACACATCTAATTGTCCCTCCCTAGGAAGGGAAGAATGGACTGTGCTGTGACCATCTGTAATTTTTGAGGTTTGATAAATTTGTTCAGTAGGCTGAGATCCAGGATTGGACTCCAGTCCCCTGTCTTTTTTGGCACTAAAAAGAACCTTGAGTAAAACCCGGATCCCATCTGTTCTGGTGGGACTGGCTGGAGGACCCTTTTTCTTAGCAGTTTTTCTATTTCTAAGGCTGCTAATTCCCTCTGATTGGGCAGTACATTGGGGATTCTTTTGACGGGTCTGGGAGTTAGGTCGAAAGGCATTTGGTAGCCTCTGGATATTATTCTCTGCACCCAAACATTGGTAGTAATAAAATGCCAGGCTGGTAGATGAAGAGATAAACAACCCTCAACTGCTTCCAGAGGAAAGCAATCGGGCAGCCGCTCAGGAGTGTTGGTAGGGTCTGCCAGAGAAAGAATCTCTGGCTCCCTGGTTATGTGGACCCCCTCTACCCCAAAAGGGGCACCTTCCATATGAGTTGCCCCCTCTACCCCAGGGGGATTGTTCACCACGAGTGTCATGAAAGGATCCTTGGAATTTCTTGAACCATATCTTTCCCTCCTTCTGGTTCCTGGAATAGGGCCTCTAGGGGTTGGAAAAGCATATGCCCACAGCAGACAAGGTCTTTCCATCTTTCTCACTACGTGCAAATGTGTCACGTACCTTGGGTCCAAAGAGTGCAGAGTCATCAATAGGTGAGTTAACGAAGGAAGATTTAAAGGGGTCTGCGAAATCACACAACCGCATCCAAGTATTACGTCTTATGACAACACCAGATGCGGCAGCTTGAGCTGCCCCCTGGGCGGTGTGAGATATCAAACGCATCGAGGAGTTAGATTTATTTTTGTAAGCAATAAGTTATTTTTCTTTTATTATGAGCTTGTTTATATTTAGGTTCCATCAAAGGGGGTTATTTTTGAATTTGGAGTTGCATTTATTTCTGTACGAGAGAGATGTGCCTATGGAGGGATCCCTATCAGCTGACTGAGTTTTCAGAAACTTGAAATTCATATGGTCAAAACCATATGATCAAGTTTTTAACTCACCAAAATAACACTTCACCGATTCCTAGTTGGATGACTCCACTTCACCAAAATGGCTTTAAACCCAAAGCACGAACTGCCAAAATCCTTTCCTGTGAAAGGAACCACTTGGCCACCAGGTGAACTTTACATTTTCTCCAGTGCAGTGCAATCTCGGAGTTGGTATATATAAGTAGGGGGTGTGGTGTGGTGTGGTGGCGAAGTCCCCCACATAGGAGGGGTGTGGGGTGCGAAGCCCCCCACTTGGGTGGGTTTAATTTGGTCCGTTGAAGTTTTTTCCATGGTGACTAATATAAGGTTAGTGCTATGAGCACCAACAATAAAGCAGTTAAAAAATAACTTATTTTACAATTTGGCTGCTCTAAGTCAAAGAACAGGCTGTAAGGAAACAAATTAATTGAGGCCAGGCTTAACTGTAGCACCCAACCTCATTTGCAAAGAAGTTCCTTATATTCCTGTCTTTTCTCCCAAGCACCTTGATTTCTCAATTCCTTATACAATTGAGACTTGACTTGATTGAAGACAATTTTAGTTGATTCATTTGTTTCTGCTTTATTTTACCAGTTTTCTGTGTAAGAGCATTTTTATGTATTTTTATTTTTTATTATTTGAGCTGGATTATTTTTAGAAAGAATTTGAATGTTTTGTTGGTTAATCACTTGAATTCAATTAATTGAATTACCTTAATTTAATTGGAATGGTCTTTGTTACCATATTGAAGACCTATTTAAACTGGATCTGATTAAGAGCTGTTAGTTCTGAAGAAGTCCAGTGAAGGACAAAAGCGTTTAACTTTTCTTGTGTTTTATTTCAATAAAATTCTTTCCACTGTTTTTTTTTTTTTTTGCCTGCCTTGCTAATACAACACCTTTTGAGGTTATTAGTCTTTTATTTGTGTCATGCATGCTTCACACTTGTTTGGCTATCAGTGTTTTGGTTTGCTATTGGCAGAAGGAAGATACATACAAAGAAGGGAGTCGTGAATAATGACAAACAAAGCATCACCTTTGTATATTCACTAAGGGACCAGTGAAAGTCAATGCAGTATGTCAAGGATACATGTTTATATGTACAAGTTTAAGTACTCTAAAGCAACATGGCACAATATTTGCTAGTACATGCCACACAGGATCATTGTGCCACTATGAAAGCATGACCCAATAATGTTACATAACATACATTATCAAGGGCATGTCATGTTGTTGAACAGACATAAGACACCAACGATCAAAACAAAAATGGGAGCGATGCATACACGTTAATAATGTGCAGATAATGCCTGACTGACATCACTGTGTTTTGTGAGAAGAGAGAGACTAATGTAGTATGTGAGGTGCTGTCTTCCTTCCTAAGAAAATACAGGAACAGCACAAGCAGAATAATTGCATCTCACTTGCATTATGCTAACTGTAGAGCCAGAGTGTATCCGACATAATAATATTATACTGCACTGCATGCACAGGAGAACACACACACACACACACACACACACACACACGCACACACACACACACACACACACACACACACACACACACACACACACACGAATCAATGCATGCAGTAATGGCAGCATGATCATGTAAATAATCATGGTTAATGCCTGTGTTATGCTAACTAATCTTCACTCTGATTGCATGAATTTATGGAAGTCAAACAAGTTTCATCTATGTATATGTAGGGAAGCATTACACACACTAACAGGTATGCCAGTATAAGATGATATTGTGTCAGCCCACAGACATACCTAACAATATGGACGAAGACCTATAAATGTACACAGTTATTGTATGCTGAACTTATTCTGCTGTTACATTACAGTCAATAAAACTGTGTACACATGTATATGATGTACAATACTTTAATGTTGCAATCTTCCTGTCTGTACATATGCATGAATACAGCTTAATACATGCATATGTGTAGAAATACAGATTGATAGACAGACCTATATGTGTCAGTGTACATGTGTGCATGCATATATTAGCCTAATTTGAAGTTAAATGTATATACTACATGACAAGTAAAAGAAAATTACAAAAGCTGCCATGTGCTCTACATAAGCTGCTATACACATCTAACATCTTATTGTATGTAATATATCCAAAATCCATTGTGCAACATGAACTGGTAACATCTGTAACATATATGACTAACAGAGAGTAATCGAAGCACCACCATTTAAAAATTATATCATGCAAGTCAGGCATGCCTGTGTAATAATATTTAATCTGTCTGAGGTGAGATTCAAACAACAGAACTATGCAGTCATGACCGCATGCTATCACACTGTTCACAGCAATAACCTGCAACTGCAGTAGTTCAGATTTCCAACTGTCATAGATGCAAGAAAACATTTGTCTGCACTTGAAACACATAAATAGCCACTTCAGATATTATTATTCAGCCGTGGGATGTAATGTAGAAGGGCAGTTAATGAAAAAAAGTAATGGATTATAACAGACTGTTGTGTAATTTAAACTGTAGAGGTAGAATATATATGTATTACGTAGCATTTACATATACAAGGGGGTGCTGAAAAGTTCTAAGCCTGACCAAGAAGAGAATGACGTGGAGGTATGAAACTTACAAGTTACTCAACATATTTTGAAGTTCAACACGCTTGGCACATCATGCCTGAAGTTTCTGTAACCCTACAAAAAAAGAAGTCTAGTCACTGAAATACTGCTCCACTGCTACAATCAACTCTGAATCACTTGACAATAGCTGCCCTCTCAAAATCTTTTTAAGGTTTGGAAAATACGAAGTAGTCAGATGCAGCAAGATCTGGTGAGTAGGGTGGATGGTCTGTGTACTCAAACCCCACGTTCATCAAAACATCCATCATTTCGCCAGCCTTGTGAACAGGTGCATTGTCTTGCAAAAAGAGAACTCTTTTCCACAGCTTCCTTCTCCTTTTTTTTTCAATACCTCCTTTAATTGGCACAAGTTACAGTAGTATTCTGCATTAACTGTTTGTCCCTTGGAAGATGGTCAATCATTACAACACCTTCCTGATCCCAAAAACACTGTGGCCATGACCTTTCATGCTGACTTTTGGGTCATGAACTTCTTTGGCTTTGGTGAACCTGAGTGCTGCCATTGCATGGACTGTAGTCTTGTCTCAGGATTATAGTGGTGTAATCATGTTTCATCAACAGTAACTAATCATTCCAAAAAGTTGGCACCAGCTCAATGAAAATGCCACTAAATCAACTTGGAAGTGTCCACTCGATGCCTTTTCTCTCCGGCATTCAAACATTTGGGCACCCACATGGCTGACAACTTCTGTGTATCCAGATGCTCAAGGATTATAAACCCAACACATTCTCTGGATATCTGTACTATCTCATCAATTGTTTTAGCTGATATTTGCCAATCTTCCAAAATCAGGTTATGGACATGGTCAACAATTTCAGTAAATGACACCGTTTGAGGCCTACCAGATCTTATTGCATCTTCGGTCTTGAAACTTCCACATTGAATGTTTACACACCACTTCTTCACAGTTGAGTAAGAAGTGCACTTGTCACTCAGTGTTTGCATCATACATTCATGGATTTCCATTGTAATTTTCTTTTGCAGGAATAGGAACTTCATGACAGCTTGGGGTCCCACACTTGGAAATACCACACTTTTCATTGACAAGGTTCAATCAATGATCTGAAACAAGGTCAAAACATAGCATTACAATTCTGCAAATAGGCACTTTACAAGATGGAATAACCCTCTTTTCAGCTACAGATGCAGATAATGCTCGGAATTTAGAAAATTGGTCAGGCTTAGAACTTTTTAGCACCCCCTCCTACATCATTATTAATAGAAGTATGATGTGTCTAGAGATTTTGTGGATAACAGATATATGCGTAGTCATCCTCAGCCTAAAGACTATAGGCTTCAATGCACCACAGTCATGCCAGATGTGTAAAATCGCTAATGTAGAACTTACCAACCAAGTAGAGATCTCCCATATGTGTTTTTCAATATGAAATACGTAACTGCGAAGATATTATCCAAAATAAGCTACACTGAAATTTGAACCCACACATAGACAAAAAAACTTGATATGGGTTTAACCAGTTCAGCTAATGGACATCACATTTCTGTTGTTGTAAAATTCTACAGAATAATAATGGAATACACATTTATCATGTGTCTGCATACTGAATTTGCAAAAAAAATGTTGAAGTTACTTTTAAAAAATAAGTAGCCATTAAAGGAATTAGTGTACAACCTGGTCGTTTGTAGTCGTTTAAAGCTGTTTTAACTGTATTTTTTACTGTTTTGCCTTATCTTTTCAAAAAAAACCCCAAAAAATCCTTGTTTCCCACCTTTCTAAGCTAGTATAGTCCAGTTTTCAGGCTACTGCTGAATTCAGGGCTGTGTTACAAGTTTCTGAGTTGCCCATACCTTACTTGGATAGAAGGAAGTTTCTCTGTTCACCTGTGAGAGAGGGGAGCTTTGAGCAGCCTATCTGTCCCTGGAGGAATGGTTCCAGCCCAGAAGTTAGTAGTTTATTGGCCATTTTGGGCTAATTTCTATCTCTTTCATTTCCCTGCTATAAAAACCACGTTTATTTATTATTATTTATTTGTTATTATTATTATTATTATTATTATTATTATTATTATTATTATTATTATACCGTTTGCACGGTTTTGTGTGCCTGACAGCACTAGTTAACCAGGGTTAAATTATTCCCGGCTCCACTAAGTGTCCTCTTCAGTTTTTCCCCTGAAACTAGTCTATTACTCTCAACCTAAGCACTCAAAAAGCACCCTACAGCCCAGCACTTGCTCAAACCTAATAGCAAACACTAATATACTCTGACACTTGATTGCCCAGCAGGGCAAGGCTCTTTATTCACACCTCACCAACTAAGCAGCTCACCCTACTATTCAGGCATGACCAAAGGGCAATTTCAGGTGTACTCTCCAGTCCAGCTGGTGAATCTGGGTATCCTGAGACAATGTTACAACTGCCTCATGTACACAGACAACCCTCTCCTCCTACCACTAAACACTAACATATGCGAGAGATGCAATTATACAGCCAAACTGGAGGCTCTCTCCACCCAAGACTAGAACAGACAGTCAACAGGAGAAGATTAACACTTGCACCACACCTCCAGCCACACATAGACCTACTAAACCAGCACTGGTGAAAAATACACATAAATATACAAAATCATACTCAGAGGCTCTAAATAAAAACCTGCAAAAGCATCAGAGACCTTCAAAGCAGACACCCAAACAACCTGCACTTCCCGTCACAAACCAGGCAACACATAAATCACAAAATCAGTGCGCCCCACAATCACAGCCCTTAAGGCGAAATAACATACCTAATACACTAGTAATAGGTGACTCTATAGTCAGGCACACTGACGTCCCACTCACTAGGCTGGGCAAGCAGGTTACTGTTAGCTGCCTGTTGGGAGCCAGAATCCACCACATAACAAAAGCACTCAGGTCACTCCAGAACAAGTACAAATATGACTCTCTCATTGTTCATGTTGGTGTGAATGACCTGAGACGTACCGCCCTGGACTACATGAAAAGAGACACGGAAGAGCTCTCTGATCATGTAGCCCAGGCTGGTATGACCCTGAGCCTGAGTAGCATCCTGCCCTCACCCAGAATGATACCTCAGTATAAAGAAAAAATGATAAATTTCAACAACTGGTTAAGCTTC
Organism: Protopterus annectens; assembly: GCF_019279795.1. Lineage (NCBI taxonomy): Eukaryota > Metazoa > Chordata > Ceratodontiformes > Protopteridae > Protopterus > Protopterus annectens. The sequence continues at coordinate 532,339,371 of NC_056727.1, read as the reverse complement.
TGGTGTCATTCAAAGGGGATCCAGTGTGTCTGTCAGCCTGGGATGACATGCTCGACAAGTCACGTTGCTTTGCAAGAGACGGCTTGCACCTGTCACCCCTAGGCTTTTGAATACTGGCCAAGGCTCTTGCTGCACCCATACTGCCTTTTTTAGGCAAAGCTCAAAAGTCAAACCCACATCTGTAAACAGCACAATTAACAAAAAACTGAGGGTTATGCTACTCAACGCCAGGAGTTTAAATCTCAAAATGCACACGCTCGAAGAACTCCTCAGTATGGAGAACGTCGACATCTGTGCAGTAACTGAAACCTGATTCAAGGCTCCAGAGAGCACCTCAGCACTACCGGGCTAAAACTCATACCACACGTTTTGGCCACAGAACAGGGACCGAAACACAAAAGGAGGGGGTGTATCCATATTCATCAAGGATACCTGCACCTCCAGGTTAGTGGCACAGCATGATACCTCTGAGATCATCCATGCGTAACTAACATCAGGCAAATCTGTAATGCAAATTCTGGCCTGCTACAGATCACCCTCCATGACCCAGAACCACCACTCCACCTTTCCGGAGACACTGGAAAACATGAAGGTCCTACTGAACACCCTGATATTGGGCGATTTCAATTACCCTACCATTAACTGGAAAAACTACTTGAGTACAAACTCCCAGGCCCAGTGCTTCCTGGAATTCATCAACTCAAATGCCCTGGATCAGCTGGTAAGCCCCCCTACCAGAGATGAAAACATATTGGACCTGGTCATCACCAACATGGGCAACAGGTGTTCCACACCGGAGGTCAACCCGTCACTGGATAGATCAGACTATAAACTAATCACTTTGGCTGTCCACACCCCACCACCACCCACAACTAAGGAAACCACAGTAAAAACTTTTCTAAAGCAAACTTCACCTTACTTAAGACAGAGATGGTAAGTTCCATAGCCCCCATACCAAAGGATAATGCTGCTCAAGATGCAGAAACCTTTACAAATGCACTCTATGAGCACCTACAAGGATGTATGGATCGTGCCATCCCTAGGAAAATGAAGACTCACTCCTCTAAGAGGAAACCAGTCTGGTGCCCCCTGCCATAAACAGGCTATACAACAGAAGGAGGAAACTAGTTCAGAAAACAAGCAAATCCTAGGAAGGAAAGACATCCCTGATTAGTATCAGTAAGAAACTAAGGTCCCTCATAAAATTATCCAAGGCTAACTTCGAAAGAAAAATAGCCAAGGATTCAAAAGATAACTACAAAGCCTTCTTGAGCTATGTTAAGAATCTAAGTGGCAACTCACAGATATGCACTGAACTAGTGCAAAATAGCACAAAATATACTGAACCTACTAATATTGCCAACATCCTGGCAGATAGATTCAGTGCAAACTTCACCCCCCTCTCACCCCAAAAAGGGCCTGCAACAATACCAGAAATTTTTAGTGTCCCAGAAATCACAAACGCACAGGTGAAATCAGCCCTTTCAAAAGCCAAAAACACAGCATCAGTGGGGCCAGATGGTGTCCCAGGCTGCGTCTTGCATGAACTACAGAACAAACTAACCCCCCACTTAAACACACTGTTCAACCTCAGCTTCTCCACAGGCTATGTGCCCATAGAATGGTGCACAGCAATGGTTATTCCACTCCACAAAGGAGGGGCCACAACTGACCCTGGTAACTATCGCCCCATAAGCCTGACTAGCCTGGTCTGCAAGGCTATGGAGCGCATCATCATGGAACTCATTAACAAAGTCATTGGGAACTTCCAAACACTTGACCCAACCCAGTTTGGCTTTGTTAAGGGCAGATCATGCCTACTAAATCTGGTTGACTTTTTCAAGACAGTCACAAAGGCCATAGATGAGGGAAAGGTGGTTCACACAGCCTACCTTGACCTCACCGAGGCTTTTGACACCATTCCCCACTCTGGTATTGCAGAAAAACTCCCCAGCATGAACATAAACCCCTACATCATGGGATGGGATGCCAACTGGCTCACAGACAGAACTCACATGGTAAGAATAGTGGGCTCCAGGTCCGACTCCAAACAAGTCACAAGCGGTGTCCCACAAGGCTCGGTCCTGGGACGCCACTGTTTGGCATATACTTCTCAGAAGTACAGGCAAACACAGGAGGACTATGGCTAACCAAGTTCGCTGATGACTGCAAACTGGGAGCCATAAGTGACTCTCTGCCTGACACAGACATCATCCAAAAGGGCCTTACTGAGACAGACACCTGGTGTCAAAGTCATGGCCTCAAGCTAAATGCCAAAAAATGCATAGTCATCCCATTTGGGGAAAAACAAAACACCCACAAATTACCACATAGGTGGCAGCCCCCTTAATACAGAAGAGGAAATAAGAGATCTGCGGTCCTGTGGACCAAGTAGATAGTAATCAATCCTTTGACAATCATATTGCCAAAGTAGTTAGGAGATCCTTCTATGTGGCCCATCTAATTACTAAAGGGTTCGCATCTAGAAATAAAGAGGTTATAGTGCCCCTCTACTCATCACTCATCAGACCCATCACAGAGTACAATGCTCCATTTGGGATGTACCTCACAAGACATTTCCAACAGCTGGAAAGACCACAAAAGTACCTCATCAAGAGGATTACTGGCCTCAAACATATGTCCTATGCAGCCCAACTGAAAAAACTCCGGCTGTACTCAGTGGCATATCACTTACTCAGAGGTGATCTCTGCCTGACTTACAAAGCCATGTCTAACTCAGAATTGATGGACATGCTCCACCTAAAGAAATCCAAGTCACTGCAAGCCACATGCTCTAGTGAGCTAAACCTTGCCACAACAATAAATAGAACATGCTAGAGGGATAGATTCCTGTCGCAGAGACTCCCCATGCTTTGGAACAAAATTCCAAACTACATTAGGCAGCGCCCCTCACTAACACTCTTCAAGAGAAACCTTGACGAGTGGATGGGTAACAGAAAATACACATCTGGGATCACTTCACTGGCTCTGCTTGACAGAGGATCAGTTAATTAATCAATGGGGCTGCAAAAGCCAACACACTCTGGCTAGGCTTATAAATGCCCTCGGGCAGATAGCCTAGTACCTACCTATGAACCTATGAACCATGTGATTTAAAACCACACATCTCAACATACAGTGCTAAACCTACAGCCATATAACAGTATAAGGATTACAGATCCACAATTCTCATACTTGCATTGTGTTTACAAGATTCACATATTTTAGCCATGATGAACTGCATTGGTATTACATTCATTAAACTGATGAAAGCAGACATGGATTATAAAAGACTGTTTTGAATTTTATAATTTAGAGCTTATTAATGTATGTATTATTCAGCTTTCAAATATACAAAAGTATAGAATATGATGTTTCTAGAAGTTATTCAGATAAAGAAGAAATGCATAGTCATCTGTGTCCTAAACACTATAGGTGCTGATGTACCATGCCATTCTATATATGTAAAAATCTATATTGTATAAATTACAAGACTAATACAGATCTTCCATATGTGATGTGAAATACTGCATGAATCACTACCAATATTTTTACAAAAATAGACTGGACTCTGATTTGAAACCATGCACAGGAAGAATTTATTATTTTATTTATTTCACATTTGTTAACTGGGAAAGTCCGACTTGGAACAAAGCCAATTTTCAGCAGTGGCCTGGGGAAGAAATGCTCCAGATACATGTCTTTGTAAAGTGGGAGGAAACCAGAGCACCCAGAGGAACCCCACACAAACGCAGGGAGAACATGCAGACTTCACACAGAAGGAACCCCAGCCGAGAATCAAACCAGAGAACCTCTTGGTGTGAGGTGACAACACTACCACTGTACCACTGCACTGTCCACATTTTCATATTGCTTAACCAGTTGAGCTAAGGTACATCACAGGTTATTAGATATTCTGAAAGTCAACATTATGGAATAGCAGTAATAGTTATATGTGTGAAGTCTGTAATAATGTTGTTGTTGTTCCTTCGGCTTTTCCCGGTTAGGGGTCGCCACAGCGGAACTCCGGTCCACTAATGATTGGCAGTAGATTTTCACAGAGTTAGTTTTCAACTAAGGCACGCCCATTTAAGCATGTCTTTAGAATGCCACTCGACCGCGGGGAGGACATGCAGAATCCACACAGAAGGTGCTCCAGCCGAGAATCAAATTGGAGAACCTCTTGCTGTGAGGTGACAACGCTACCGCTGCCCCACCGCGGCTGTGAAAGTCATAATCACCAGTCCTAAATAATGTGTATACTGGCCAGTACTGTTGAGGATAACCTCAGAATGCACTATGCGAATGCTAACTTTAATGACTAGAAGTAAATTTCATCCATGTTAATTACTAATAGCAGTACAAATACCCATGGAATATACTTGAAATACAGACACAGAAACACATATGCTTACTACATAAATACATGACAAAGTAGGTGCTAAGGTATGGATTATGTAACTTACTCTACGCATCTGGTGGCTGGCATTGGACCTTTATCACTCTCCAGTAAAGATCTTCTGCATCACTCCATTGTAGGTCATCATATTGGTGGTGTAACTGCACAGCAGACCGATAGATTCCAGTCTGTCTGCAGTGCTCCCTCGTAATTTGGTTCCAGATGTCGATCATCACAAAGTTCCTGGGCTGTGCTCTCATTCTCTGTGCCTGTCCAACATAAAAAGTGAACATCTGGGTGGTTTCTTCTGTTGTCCAGTTCAGCTCCTGCACTCACTGTAGCCTCCTCTCCATCAACATCCTCAGTATAGGTGTTGAAATTCTAAGGTCCCACTCAGTTCACAGGTAGTAATGGTATGGTAGGAATATGTATCGATATTACTTTTTAAAGTTGGCACATATAGGATGGTAGCAGACTTTTGGTGGGTATTGGGCATGTGTTACTGATATTCCTGTTTATTGATACCTATTGGGCAGTTGTGCTGAGCACTCTACACTCACAATAAGCTTTTGTTAATGCTCCAAAATTCAAGAATTTACACTGATGTTTGCTAATAGGATTACAAAACACTGAATGCTAATGAGCCTCATTAATTATGTACATCAGAAACAATACTTGAAAGCTGTGTGTGCTTAGTTACCTCACTCTAGGCTATAGCTGACTTACAGATATCTTCCAGAGGTAAGCTGTCACCTGCTTCCTTTGCTGTGATGGAATACAATGCTATTATCACATACTTATGTTATCATTATGCTGTATAAAACAACTGAAACATGTTTTCATGCATATGCTGCTTGAAATTCTGTGTATTAAAATAAAGGAGGGGTTAGACTTCAACAATATGCATACATATGAGTACATTCCCATCAGTGACAAGGAGCTTTTCCTCACATGCGGTTGTATGAATAAAAAGAAACGAGTCCCTGTGAACTACAGATATGGATGGCATTAAAATATGTCCATAGTTATTGCAGAATAACCTGTATTGTCTGGCGTATGTTTACAGAGACCAACAGCTTAAGGGGATTTTCGGAAGATGAAGGTTCAGTGACTGATTACAGATACTCTCTGATGCTTAGTCATATAGTAGTAGTAGTTCTGAGTACATTCAATGAGATAGAAGCAGCATTAGGATGCCTTAGGATTTACGTTGCAACCATGACTACATAACGGGTCATTTTAATATGTTTATATTCTACTGCCCCGTTTCCGTATAAATGTCAGTAGTTGTGCTATGTACCATAGAATGACATTCACATTTGTTATTATGTCTATCAGTGACTGCAATAATGTCTGAGATACAGCCTACATTCTTGAGGTAAAATTGGTAGGTGTGTTCAGATGTGTATACAACTGTGGCAAAACCATTGCTACACTACTGGAATTGTGGCACATTGGCTGTGTTTTACCCTTAGTTGTTGTAATATCCACTAACATGACTTCATATCCCACCTCTGCTTATGTTAAATGGATGTGCTGATGTTGCTAGGGCATATAAATCAGCTTTTCAGACATGCTTTTCATGTTCATTCAGATTATCTGGACATAACAGTGGTATACATGACACACATTGTTTTGCATAGCTATGCTCTGTAAATGAGAGGTGAGCCATTCATTTCACATATGGTTTTAACATTGTCGTGTCAATATGTGAGCTCCTATACAAACTCTAAGATGCATACCTCACCCTGTCTTCCAGATATTGAACAGAAATAGGAGAAAGCATTTCTCACATAGAGAAACTGAAATACAATAATTTAAGCTCTGCACCAGCATGGCCGCAACCTTCTTGGATGGACGGTCAATATCAAGTATGGATAGATCTGACACACATGATCAATCCTGTGTGTAGCCATAAATAGAGCCAAGGAGCCCTGCTGGTGACATTGTTTGGACATGATCCTTTGTGCAGTCAATAGACTCTGCTACTATGAGACTGCGCAGAAAGCCATCAGAGGTGGGCCATCACTGCCTTCCCCAGATGAGACAATGATGTTCCTGGTGTCATATCATACCACCAACCAGCATCTTTGGATAACTGGGAGAGGTATTGAGGCAAGTGTTCCAGATGATACATGTATGTTCAACGTTCACAAATACTGCAGCATGCACCAATTCCCATTGAATGACATTAATTCACACTACTTACTGTTATTCATGTTACAACAGCAGAATGTGAAAGCACACCTGATGTGGATGCACAATACAAGTGTTATAGCCTGTTATCTTACATATATAACACTCTAAGAAACATGTGTGATGTTGTGTTTTTCAATTGCATAGGCCTATGAGCATTTGAACAGCAGCAACACATGTCACATAAGTGTCTCCATGTCCTGTTAGTGTGATCCATAGTTGTTGTGTGCCTCTGCTTCCTGTTATGACTGTGGAGTATACTCACATGTTATTGTTTGTGTGCCATTTTAACCACAGATACATCATCACAGGACATGGGCTAGGAAGCTGCACATACAAAAACACCTGGTAAGGTTGTTCATATGGTTGATATTATGCAGCATTGTTTAGCACACCTGTGTTCTAGGATATTAATGTTGTCTTGCTGCCTATACAGGTACATCTGGCCAACATGCACACTGTTTGCCACATCAGTGTGCCCATATCCTCTTAGTGTGATCCATAGCTGTTGTGTGCCTCTGTCTTCTGTTAAGATTGTGAAATATGCTCACATGTTGTTTAAATCTTTAATTTTATTTACATTAAATCAATGATTATTGCAGTTACCTTGCAGATGCATTATGGGTAGTCTTACATTAATATTAGTATCCCTGATTCAATGTTTGATTGTTTCTGGGGATATTAATGCTTACAGTTAGAACACATACCTCCTTCCCTCCGCTGGTCCTCCAGCCTGTGCATCCACTTGATGCAGAGGGATTGATTCCATGTTCTGTCTTCATCACCTGCAATAAGGAAAAAAATAGTATTACTGGCACAGAAAGATTCTGTCGGTTGAATATATTGTTCATAATCTAAAAATTAATAGCAAAGAATGCTGAACATCACATGTCTTATAGCCTTGACATGACATACAAGTTTACATTTTGCACACTCAATTATTTTTGTGTTTCTGTCAATACTTCATACATGAAGAGTAATGCATGTGAACTGGAGGAACAGTGATTCAAACTTAAAATTCTTATCTAAGTTTGCACACTTACTGCGACAACTGCTTGACTAATCCATCTTGACAGCAATTGCATCGATTTCTGTAGATTAAATAATTGAACCATATGACTATGCAGGGAAGATTCAAAAAGATGAATTTTTGATCAAAAATATGAGGACCAGTCAAGTAAAGGGCCATCTTCAAACATGCTGTGCATTTGATGTACAACACTGCGCAATCCTGACTGCATGTCAGCACACTAGTCACAGCACTACCAAAAAGCTGCAACGATGCAGAGTTCAGAGCTCAGGCATTGCAATAGAATCTGTGTATGCATTTGACAGACATACATAAATAGAAAGACATGTTCATCACTGTTGAAACACATCACCATTAAATTTAGTTAGGACAACAGTCAGTGTTAAAATACAATAAATTACATTGTGCCATTAAACAGATAAAATATATATGTACTGGCAAAGAGATACATTTACAGCCATTGTGACAGAGATGGGATGTTTCCAGAATTTTTGTGGATAAGGAGATATTCATAGTCATCGGAGAAGTTAGTGTTCTAGATATTAATGCACCTCATTTATACCAAATGTTTAAAAAAGCTATACTGTATGACTGAACAAGTATCTGTCATATCTGTTCTTAATTAGTCATTACTGAAATATCAAACTAACATCAATGATATGAACCCACATTTATCCCTGAAGCATTCATACTGGACTTTTACTTAAAACTCACTCCCAGCATACAGAATTACTAAGGGATGTTTCTAGAATCTTGCAGATACCAGATACATGCAGTTATCCAAGATGTATAGGCATTGCTGCACCACAAATTTAGTAGATGTATAAAAAGCTATACTGCGTATCTGAACAAGCAATAGCAAGTTGAGCTGAGAGAAAGCACAATACCTTCCCACATGCAGCATTATTTCTGTAGCATAACAACGGAATTCATCATATAGCTTTATAACGTAGAGACTGATAATGAATGTCTGTATTACTCGACATTCACACATACAGAAACATACTATGCAATGCTTCTCAAACCATTATGGATAACAGAGAAATTCGTAGTCATCCAAGGCCTAAGTGCTATAGGTGTCAGTGATACATGGCTGTGCTACATTTTTAAAAATCTGTACTGTACAGTTGCTGAACAAAGAAGGGCTTACACTGGTTATGTTCAATACTATCTACATAAGCATCAATATTTACAAAGTGACCTACAATGTCTTTGAACCCAAACACAGGTGATTATCACTCACTTTGATTCATTGCTTAACCATTGAGTTACCTGACATAACTGTTCATCCCTGCATATTTATGGTATATCATTCACAGCTGTATGTGTATAAAGGAATGCCACAGGAAGTGGGCCACCACTGACACCTCCAGACAAGAACACACTGTTTTTGGCAACACATACCACCAGTCATGATCATCATATACCCAATGAAGGTATTGAAGCCAGAATTCCAGGATATACAAGTAAGTCATACATTTCAAACCAATGCAGCATATACACTACCTCAGACATTAGTGTTATGTCCAAATTATTAATCCATTGCCATATTTGTTTTGCAGCAACACAATTGCATTAGGCATGCGGTCAAACCCATGAAATGTTTTCCCAATATAAGTGTTATTGCATATCATATTGTCTTAACAATGCAGTACATAGCTAAGGCTTCAAGCAACATGTGCAATGTTTGTCTTTTTCAATTGCATAGGTCCATTAACTTCTGCACAGTAGCAACCCATGTCATGTAAGTGTCTTTATATACTGTTATTGTGATCCATAGCTTTCTGTGCCTCTGCAACCTACCATGACAGTGGATTATGCTCACATGTTGATTTATTTATGCCACTGTAAACTACAGATACATCATTTCAAGACATGGCCCATGAAAATGCACATACAGACTGACCAAGTATGGCTGGCCACCTTGTTTATAAGGTGCAGCACATTTTAGCACAAATGTGAGGTATGATATTCACAACACTTTTTTCCATACACAGGTACATTTGGACAACATGTTCACCATTTGTCACATAAGTGCCTCCATATACTGTTATTGTGGTCCATAGCTTTCTGGTGTCTCTGCCACATGTCACAACAGCAGATTATGCTTACATGTTGATTTGTTTATGCCATTATAAACTACAGATACATTATTGCAAGAGGTGGTCTATGCATTGCTATTGTGATCCTTAGCTTTCTGGGTCTCTGCCACCTGCCATGACAGTGGATTATACTCACATGTTGATTTGTTTGTGCCACTGTTTATTACAGATACATCATCACAAGACATGGCCTGTGCAGAGACACATACAGACTGACCAGGTATGGTTGGCCACCTTCTTTATAGGGTAGAGCAAATTTTAGCAGAACTGTGATGTATGGTATTCACAAAGCCTTTTTCCATACACAGATACATGTAGACATGCATGTAGGCAACATGTTCACAACATGTTCACTGTTTGTCATATAAGTGTCTTCGTATACTTTTATTGTGATTCATAGCTTTCTCTGTCTGTGTCACTTGTCATAACAGTGGATTATGCTCACATGTTCATTTGTTTATGCCATTGTAAACTACAGATGCATCATTGCAAAACAAATTTGATACTTTTTTCATGCACAGGTACATTTCTGCAACATGTTCATGTTTTTTCATGTAAGTGTCTACATAGCATGTTAATTTGTAGTTTATTTGCCCTGTGCCTCTACCTGCAGTCATGACTGTGGTGCATAGCTACATGATGATGTTTGTGTGCCTTGTCATACTACAGGATCTACATTATGATAAATGATATGCCCAAACAGGGATGGCATAAATGGTAAGACATTCCATATGTTTAATACATGTCAGTACTGGTGATCACATCTGTGCATGTCTGTGATTACTGTGTTCTTCTTCACCTGCCTAGGATAACAGCAATCTGCACATTAGCCTCAGCCCAATGTAAGTATTTATAGTACCTTGTGTGGATTATACCTCTGTTGAGATGCGACATGATGACCGTTATTTCAGTTCACACCTTACCTCTGGCAGTAGAGTCCCAACGGGGTATGTTTTACTTTTGTTTTTATCCCCACTAGTCAGATGTGTGCAATATGTAACATACATAAAATCTCTCTGTTATATAGCATCTATGAACCTCCCACAGGCACAGCATTCTGGTAAATCCATATCCCCATTAACATTGTAGTCATATAATTGGCCCATATGTCATTTGTAAGCTGCATCATGTGCTGTTTGTGCATGTATGTAACCTGTGTCATCTGTCTCTTCTTGTAGCCCATCAACTGGTCCTGATTTGGGATATAATGACCCTCACTGTGATAGCACAACCTGAGGCACACAGGCCAAAGATTTGGATTTATTTTCCAGCCCAGAAGTAGACAGCTGTGGATCATGCTGTAGCTTCAGATATTAAGGAAGCTATGGACTGCCATTCTGATGATGTGGTGACAGCAGCTGTCAGACATGATCATGTCAATGAGCCAGTGTCCCATTAGAGTCAGGTAAAGAAGGTGCCTCTTCCCCACAATGGGGAAGTATTGCCCATTGCTGGACACGTGGGATTGTAGCTGCTGTGCATGGATGTGTATTAGAGAGTGTCTACTATTACAGGTGAATGAATGTACACAGTGATGTCATAAATCTGACCTTCATGTACCTGCTCATGCCATCAGTCATGTAGCACACCAGCTGTTTGTGTTACATGAAGGTCAAGAGTGCAGATACAGTGAGATCATGGCTGCACAGCATGACAATCTGCTGTCTGTAGCATGCTCCATTTAAAGTCTTGTAAAGTGGTGTTAGAGTAGTGCCATAATACTAACCAGGTGTTACATAGCCTAAATGTACTAAGCACAGGACCTCCAGTGAGCAGAATCCACCTCCCCCTCTCATTAGACCCACACTTGGCCATCAGATATCAGTGTCTCTACAACAGCATGCAAACACACATCTGCTGATGGCTACTCCACTGTCAGCCTAGCAATCATGTTCAGAAAGTCAAATTACAGTCATATTACTCCCCACATTCCACCTGCAAGTGTCATCACATCCAGGTCATCAATAGAGCAACATGGGCCGCCTGTTTCTGGATATGGCAGGGGCAGCCAGAAACATGGTGTGAGTCATCATCATGGCTGCTCTAGACTACATTAATGTAACACTGACAGTTAATCCAATGCGTGTCCTGTTGTTTCATTTCTAGGGTTGCCAACTGTCTGGAATTCTTCTGGACTGTCCAGAATTAAGAAACCCTACCCAGAAAACAGAGACTGCCTTGTATTGCCTGGAAAAAATAAAATGAGTTGTGGTTGGGATATTAATTTTCTTTTAATTAAAAAAAAAAAATTAAGGGCATTCTTCTTTAAGAACGCCCTTTGCTTCTGGTCACACAGATGCAGAAGACCAAAACAGGTCAGAAATGCAAACACCTGTTGCATCTGTGTAACGGATTGGCTTACATCTTTGTCTTTTAAGCCCGGAGTTTGAATTCCAGTCCAGAAGCCATTTTTTGGACTACGCAGCAGAAGATAATCATGAGATTCATTACCCTTGAAATATTGCATGTTATTAAAAACTATGACGTTGGAATGCGGGATGAAGATATAAGGTAGTTCCAGTTTATAGGAACTGCTATTTATTGTGCTGTGTGTGTTGTTGCTAATATGTAATCAGACACATCTAGCTTTTGTTGTCTTGAGGTTTTTAGTACTGTTTGATGTGCTGTCAGTTTGCATGCAAGTTACATTTATAATTTTTCTGACTTAACTAACTATACATTTCCACAAGGGGATACTAGTTAAGAAAATTAACAAACAGAGAATCTTCTATAGCCATGGGTCTAGAAAGCATTCAGTTTATACCTGGAAATGTAAAAATATACCTTGTTAGTTGCTTGTGTTTAACAAGACAAAACAGTACTTTTACAGAATGGCAGACTTGTTTTAGTCCATGCACATACTAAATGACCATACAGTCATTCAAATTTAATAGGCAACTATAGGAAAACACAATTTACTTATTTTTCAACACTTGCAATTTACAAAACCTGGATGTTGCTTACTTTTGCTTATTATTACTGACACAACAGACTTATGGGCAAGAAGATGATTTCATTTGTTTTCTCTGGTGACTAGAATGGAAATCCCAACATTACTAATCCAGGCTCCATAAGACTAAATGTTAAAAAATATATAAAATAATGATGCAGCTAATTAAACAAAACTGTTCACTTGCTTCTAAAATTTAACAAAAAGTTACAATAAAAATATTTTTGAAAACAGATGTGTCTCAATAGCTAAATGAAGCAGTGTATATTTTCTGCCTGTGTTTTCACCAGTGTAGACCAGTGTAGATAAGTGTTTTGTGTACACTGTTTTCTTTATACTTCGGGCCAGGGTTGTGGCTTGAAAATGGTCTTGACCCAGCCCACATATCTGGTTATCATATCATAAGTAAATAAACATTTACAAATTTAGTGCAATCAGAGGAGTAGCATATAACATATGATAAGTATTTACATATGAACATATTCACAATGGATGTAACAGCAATTGTGCAGTATCTCATCATCTTTCGGCTGTTCCTGTTAGGGGTCGCCACAGCGGCTCATCTGTTTCCATTTCTTCCTGTCCTCTGCATCTTGCTCTGTCACACCAACCACCTGCATGTCCTCTCTCACCACATCCATAAATCTTATCTTAGGCCTTCCTCTTTTCCTCTTACCTGACAGCTTCATCCTTAGCATCTTTTTCCCAATATACCCAGCATCCCTCCTCAGCACATGTCTAAACCAACGCAATCTCACCTCTCTGGCTTTTGTCACCAAACCGTCCAACCTGAGCTGACCCTCTAATATACTGAATCCTAATCCTGCCCATCCTTGTCACACCCAGTGCAAATTTTAATATCTTTAACTCTGCCACGTCCAGCTCTGACTCCTGCCTTTTGTCAGTACCACCATTTTCAACCCATATAACATAGCTGGACTCACTACCCTCTTGTAGACATTCCCTTTCACTTTTACTGGTACCCGTCTGTCACAAATCACTCTTGACACTCCTCTCCACCCATTCCACCCTGCCTGTACTCTCTTCTTCACCTCCCTTCCACACTCACCATTACTCTGAACTGTTGATCCTAAATATTTAAACTCATCCACCTTCTTCACCACTACTCCCTGCATCCTCACCATTTCTCTATCCTCCCTCTCATTTACACACACATATTCTGTCTTAGTCCTGCTGACCTTCATTCCTCTTCTCTCTAGAGCATATCTCCATCTCTCCAGGGTCTCCTCCACCTGTTCCCTACTCTCACTACAGATCACAATGTCATCTGCAAACATCATAGTCCATGGGGACTCCTGTCTGATCTTGTCTGTTAACCTGTCCATCACCATTGCAAATAAGAAAGGGCTCAGAGCTGATCCTTGATGTAATCCCACCTCCACCTTAAACACACCCGTCACTCCCACCACAGACCTCACCACTGTCATACTACCCTTGTACATATCATGTACCACTCTTACATACTTCTCTGACACTCCCGACTTCCTCATACAATACCACAAGTCCTCTCTCGGCACCCTGTCATATGCTTTCTCTAAGTCTACAAAAATACAATGCAACTCCTTCTGACCTTCTCTGTACTTCTCCATCAACACTCTCAGAACAAACATCGCATCTGTAGTGCTCTTTCCTGGCATGAAACCATACCGCTGATCACTAATCATCACGTCCCTTCCTAACCTAGCTTCCACTACTCTTTCCCATAACTTCATGCTGTGACTGATCAATTTAATCCCTCTGTAGTTACTACAGCTCTGCACATCACCCTTAATCTTAAAAATTGGTAATAAAACATTTTTTCTCCATTCCTTGGGCATCCTCTCACTTTCCAAAATTTCATTAAACAATCTGGTTAAAAACTCCACTGCCATTTCACCTAAACACCTCCATGCTTCCACGGGTATGTCACCTGGACCAACAGCCTTTCCATTCTTCATCCTCTTCATAGCTATCCATACTTCCTTCTTGCTAAGCCATTGCACTTCATGATTCACTATCCCTACATCATCCAATCTTCTCTCCCTCTCATTCTCTTCATTCATCAACCCCTCAAAGTCCTCTTTCCATCTGCTCAACACACTCGCCTCGCTTGTGAGTATGTTTCCCTCATTATCCTTTATCACCTTTACCTGCTGCACATCTTTCCTAGCTCGGTCCTTCTGTCTAGCCAATTGGTACAAGTCCTTTTCTTCCTCCTTAGTGTCCAACCTTTCATACAACTCTTCATATGCCTTATCCTTAGCCTTCGCCACCTCTCTCTTTGCCATGCACCTCATCTCCTTATACTCCTGTGCAGTATCTATTATTTATTTTTAAACACATTTGCTATTAACTGCATCAGTAGACTTAAAAATCAAGAGACTGTGAGCAAGTCCTGTACAGCAATAACAACTACCACAGAGCCTGAAGTGGAACTGGTGGAGCAGTGCAATAGGATACAGTGCAAGGACATGCTGTCAAGTATTTACAGTTGTTCAGATAATGAACAAATTCAACCTTGATTGAAAATATGAAAAAAGAATAACATACAGTGTGGTCAGAAGTACTTATTAACCAGTGAATTTAAAGCAATTACATTTATTCTCAACTGAAATATGAGATTTCAGCTTATTATTAATGGTTACTAATTTATAAGTTTGTCTAATTATATTCAGAGTATGACTTCAGCTTGCTCGAATACTTTTTTGGAAATGCTGTTTTGGTTAAGTTTAGTTTATAAGCTGGTATCATTTGTTGCTGTGCCTCAGAATAATAATGTAAGATCTAAATAGGCTGTTTAGCGTACCTGTACATTTCTGACTGTGTGACACAGGCTGTACCAAATTGTAGAGAATGTAGTTAAACTGTAGGCTTGTGAGCTTTTTTGTAACTTTCAGGTGCATAGGCAACTGAAAGTGTAGTAAACCATTTGTATGCAGTTTTGGATATTGTATGTCTTGGGCTGACTTGATCTCTTATAGGGAAGGAGTATTCCATAGAATGTAAATGGATTGCTGATACTGTGTTGGATCCATTGGATGAGATGCCTAGTAACTATGAACTTGTTTTCAGTTTGCCATCCATCCTCTATTGCAATATTACCAGCTTACAATTTTTAATGTAATATAGGCAATTTATTCTTCAAGGGCAGCAGGCAGCCAGTCACTAAATTTGTAGATGAAACACTGAAATATAAAGTTGTTTGCTAGCAGCAACCTTTTCATTATTTACAGCTCTCTTTAAAGTGGGATTATTCAGTTGATCTTTACTTCTGCAGAGATTGTGCATATTGACTGATGCTGTTGTATTGTATTGACAGAAGTTTGACATTTATGGTTGAAATATTCTGAACTGGAGAGTTTTTGACATGAAACTTCACTCAACCAATTCAAAAAACAACTCAAAGACGTACTAAAATCTAACTGGTTATGCCCATGTTCTAATCCTGATTAGCAGAAAACAGCCAGCTACTACCTATCCAATCCATAATTCAACGGGACTTCATTTGTAGTTAGAGTACTCCAACTACCCAAGAATGTTTCAACTACTTAAACTATCTGTTTAACCACTTTTATTGTTTATGTGACCTTGAAAGTATTACCTTGTATTCTTATCTCCTGTGTGTTTTTTTGTCATATGGAGCTTTTCTCCCCGGGCCTCCACTGAAAATGGACATGTATCCAGTTGGACTAGCCCGGTCAACAAATGTAAAATAAAAAATAAAAAATAAAATAAAATTGTCATTATTTGGTCATATGTTTTTGTTTCATTGCTTACTGGAAAAATGTTCAAAAATGTAAATTTAAAACACGCTCTAAGACGTGGTGCTGTATTATACAAGGGATATAATTTAATTATTATATATTGTAATTAAATACAATCAGGAAGGTAAATCAAATAACTTTTGCATAGTCCTAAAAATGTGTGCAAGGGGCCTATGATTTCAAAAGAGCCCAAAGGTAAACTCAGCCCACCATTGGCCAGATGCATTTTCTTTGACTGTGGGCTTCAATGCTATTTCAGTGAATGTAAGTTTCAAAGGCAGAGAAGTTTTAATGCTAAGTCTGTTTTCATTGTGAGACTGTATTGCTTTGTTTAGCAAATGTCTATCAGTGTTTGTGCTATAAAATTCAAAATAAAAGTTTTAAATTAAATCCAAATATCTGTTATCATTCTAGAAGTAAAGCAAAAAACAGTATACACACTGAGAGTTTTGGAACAATGTTTATAGCAGTTGGGGAGAAATGCAATTAATGTTTTTGGCATGCATCAAAATATGTCTGGATAAATATAAAAAGTATACAGAAAACTATATGAGAAGTAGAAACTACTAACAAGGTGCAACTGTTTTTTTTCTTCAAGTAATGGGACACTGGAATGGTGCATGGGCGGGTACCAAAATTACATGCATTTTGCTTTCACGTACTTGTCCAGAATGTTTTATTTGAATAGTTGGCAACCCTAATTATGACCTTGTGGCAGTGATGACCACTGATAAAGTAATGTGTCTGTGGGTGTTGAAATGTCGGATGCCACAGAATTTTCTAATATTTTTTCTGATATATGTGAATAGATTCATTTGTTGATATGTACTACCTGATTAACACTGACATATGTTACTGATGACATTGCAACAATAATGCAATATGTGAAATCATGTTTTCATGTTTGCATCTTTGTTAGAGAACAGATACGATTGATGTTTTCTTTATATTTTCTTTGTTGTCTGCCATTCACACATACACAACTATACCTCTGTATGCATACCTGTGTCACTCATGGCATTTTAATATAGTGCTGCACATGCCTATCACCAGCACTTATGGCCTTTCTGTGTTTTCTGTGTACCTCTTTCCATATACAGTTGCCATGCTTACTTGTATTTCTCATGTGTGCCTTCCCATATCTGACTGAATCTGCACACATATGTATATATGCATACGCTACTGTAGCAACAACATTTATGTATGTTGCAGGTATGTTGCGTGGTCAGTGTCATTGATGCTCTGCATGTCTGCACATATATTATATGGAAATGACCCACATTGCAGTGATACCATGTGTAGTTGAGGCAACACTGTTATAGTACAGCCTGCATTTTTGTGTATGTATATGCCAATGCAATCCCATACATGTCATGGATATGCTTTCTTATGATTGTGCATATTGGATGGGTAATGTTCTGTGGTATTACTCTGTGTGATGATATCCTAACTGTCCAGTGGGTAATTCACTTGTGCACACCTATACAGTTCTTTGGTGCTGTACCTTGCAGACAATCTCCCTGCATTGCTGTTTCCTCTCAGTGTTTTGTATGTGTTCACACTGGTATACATTAAGATTAGGTTATGTATGATTTTCACTGTTCCATTAGTTGTGATCTGTGTTGCTGTTGTGGGGCAACATGTGAACATCAATGTTTACTCTGTGTACTTATGTACTTCTGGCTAGTCATGAGTCAAAGGTATGTGTCAGACACTGCCATATTGCCTGAGCTAGGGCTTATGACCCCATCATCCATCACCCACGCCAATTTCCTTATCCTCTTCTGAAAGCTGTGAAATGTCATCTTCAGATATCTGGGGTTCTTGGGGTAGATCACACACACCTGAAGCTGGCAAGCCACCGTGTTTTGATATTAACTTATTTTGTAGCATGGTACATGTAGTAAGCGTCTGTGCTGCCTTTTCAGGTGTGAATTGCAGTGCACCGGCAGATGTGTCCAGACATCTGAATCTGGATTTCAGCATGCCAAACACGCACTCAGTGGTGTCTCTTGTTGCAGTGAGTGATCTATTATATGCACCATTTGCAAGGTTGGATGGTGCTCTATATGACATCATTAGCCATGGCTCAAGTGGATAACCACAGTCACCTGTTAACAGGAAGGAGATAACACATATGTTATCATCATGCATTCTGTTGACAGATTTAGATTCTGTTTATAGCATAGTTCCTGTGTTTCTGTACTTAACAAGTAGTAATCCCACTGGTATTTCACTGTTTTGGATGGTAGCCCTTAAGACCACTTTCACACCATATAGCAGCATCATATACACTCCCAGGGTATGTCGCCATTATGTTTATGATGCTATTTGCTGTGCACACCTCCTGGCAATTCTGCGATGAATTGCTAGGAGGTGTGCACAACAGATAGCATAATAAACATAATGGCAATTCATTGCCACTGCTTGTGAGATAAATCACACTGGAACATCTTTACAGAGTATAAGCTTTGGTATAGATATCATTTTGAGAAATACAAACTATAAGATCTAGTAGCCATATGTGCAAAATCAAGGTTTCCATTTGCACAAAGAGTGCCCCTGTAATGGGTAGGGGCAATTTAGGGAGACATGTATTGTGATCATAATAGACATCAAAATACTGTGGGCTGCATATTATGCAAATGGTGGCATAATGGCATGGAAATGAGCAACAGTATTAAAACAAGAGTAATGGTGAAGAGAAATGAAGGTAAACAATATGGCAGAGTGATTCAGTCCTGTATATGTGCATGACAGGATGTTGCTAAACACAGTAAAATCTTGGAGTTACAGGAGAGAGACCCAAGAGACTTTTACTTCTGCCAGTACTCAGCATAATATATAATAGGAAAAATAAGGCATGTAATAATACACCTAGGCCATGGTATACCATGCATGAACTGGCCATATTTGTATCACACTCAGGCTACCTCTAGTTACAGAGTATCAAAGGCAAGACACTGTTGTCATCATATACATAGGCTGGGCCAAAGTGGCCAGTGTCAACAATGGGCGGTGTGTCAGGGGTTTGGTGATGTGGATGTTAATGCTGTGTCTCATGGACAGGTGAGTGTGAGGAGCCATTGAGACTGGGCATGGAGGGGGGTGGCATCTCCAGTGGTGAGTGACTGGGTATCCATGAGCAGTGTTGATGTTTGTGCATGGACAGCTCCAGCAGAAGATGCAGTACTGTGCTGGTGTCTGGTAGACAGGTCTATAGCACCTGCAGGAGTTCTATGCACAGACTGTGAATGTCCATGTCCACAGGGATGCCCTCTCTAATGGAAAGGTCACAGGCATGATTCACAGCACACAGAGATGTTAAACAGCTCTGTGAGCACAAACAGTGGTCTCACCATGAACACCGCTTCTATGTTTGCATCCATGGACTCCCACAGTGCCCAGATGTGGAAGTGTTGGGGCTGTGGGTCCTAGACTGTGCCTCCCCCTCCATGGTGGACTTCCCCACCAGCAGTGGAGTAGGAGTGGCAAAATGAGAAACAGCGGCTGTGATGGGCAGTTACACAGGGGCATCTTCACTTTACAAACTCCCTACAACACCTCTACATAAGGCTGCACATATGGACCACGAACTCCCACAGATCATTACACAGTCCAAGTTCAACTCCAACTATTACTGTACTGGTCTCTGACTGTCACTGTATAATGGCCCTAACTTTACTGTGGTCAGCAACTCTGGCAGAAGCTTCCCATCATGCAAAATATATACAGGTCTGAATCACTCTGCCATATTGTTCACCGTCTTTTGCTGAGTAGTGGAAATAGACACATCAAGATCAGGAAGGCTAGTACACAGGAAATGTCTGACATACACAGGAAATGGCTGACAACCAGTATGCCAACTCCTGACATCCTCCTCATGCTTAGTTTAACTGGTAGCTACCAAAGGCACTCTTCCACTGGAGATGAAGGTGTTTACTGCGCTGATGTATTGGTCAGATTCTGTCCTCCTGTGGAATCCTGAGTTCAAGGGCTGAGTTGCATAGGTGTTGGCAGAGGGGATATAGGCATCACATCATCATAAGGTCCAGATAGGTATCATACATCAGGCATGCCTATATCTGTCTTGGAAGAATCTGACAAGATTTCACCTGAGAAAACATATAAGCAGAATCATGTCTTTGAATGAACCCTTCACCAACACCTGCAGTCTTATGACAATAATCCTATAACAAAATCCTATGGAAAAGCTGTAGTTAACATACCTTTGGCAGATATCCAATGTATGCACAGTCAAAAATGTGATGGCATCTGATGGGTATGGGGGCTGTCTGTGTATCAAAATGACTTTGTATGATATTGCAGTGCATCTAAAGTAGCAAGTTATTCACAATTTCTTTGTGTGTTTTTTTTTTATCCAGATGCTCTTGTTTCCCCTCGCCCAAACCCTCAGCTGTAAAAATGGGATTTGGACGAAAGTTTAGTAGGGGGTCTGTCTTTTCCTCTGCCCTTGACCTCACCTAGTGTAAACTGGTCAGGTTCAGAGGTGTCCATAGATGGCTACTATAGCTTGTATGAGGGCTGGTGACTGTGTGGTCATTATTTCTCTAACTTTTCTTCACAATCAAACCTCAGAGGTGTGAACAGAAGGTCACTAATGCTTTCTAGGTATATAGTGTACTGTCTGCAGCAACAAACTGTAATACACTGTTGTGATTTTTTTTTTACTTCCTCACAATGAAATATCAGACATGCATACATGTGACTGTCTTTTGTGGGTAGGGGTAAAGAGACATACTATGTATATGTACACACACAAACACACACACACACACACACACACACACACACACACACACACACACACACACACACACACACAAAAGTGATGTGTATTAGATGTTTGATATTGCTTCTACTGAAGCAGGCAATGTTGACTAAACTATAACAAAGCATACAATGTTGAACACCTGAAACAGCACAAAACACTGAATCCTGAAAGTCCCTACTGCTATGGACGCAGGAACAAGCTCTAACATGTAGACTCCAGCAGTTCTGTATAGCAGGGGTTCAACATTGTAGGCTTTGGGATAGTGTAATCAACATTGCCTATATATATACATATATTAACATGAGATAGGTGGCTGCCCTTTGGGGGATGCTTTATATTTATATGACAGCAACAACTTGAAATCTACGCTTGTGTCCATTTGTTCTTTCAGTTTCTGCCCAATCTAACTCCAGAGAGGTAGACAGAAGGTGGCTATCTTTTTTTTTTTTGGGGGGGGGGGGGGGAGTAAGGAGGCGGGCACTATTCCAGATATAATTTATATATTCTCATTCTCACAACCATTTGTCTTCTCATTTTATTGATAACTACTATGTTGTCAGCTTTGAATAAAGCTTTGGAGACAAGTTATTTCTTCCTTGAAAGAAAAACTAGGACTGAATTTCTTTCTTTACCCTTGGTTTCTGCTGAGGTCTAAATATTGGGAAAAGTTCTAAAATGCACTTCAGAGCATATAGAATCTCATGACTTTGGGGGAGGGGCTAGCAGCCCCAGATCCTGTGCTTAATTTAGTTGCTTCCTCTACAGTTATTACATGCAGTGTTGTTGAATTAGGGTGTATTCAAAGAAGGGAAGAAAAAGTTGAAAAGTAAGACAAAGTGTGAAACAAAAAACAAGAAAGAAAGAAGTAATTTGTTTGGATTTTGTGGGCCTATAGTGGAAAAAAAAGGTGGCACAGTGTGTTGGGGGAACAAGTTCACAGCAGGAGGGTTGTCATGGAATCCTTTGTATAGAACTCCATTATACCTCAGATCAGCATAACTGATCCTCAGTCAGGCATCTGAGGTGTGTATATAGTCGATAAAGTGGCAATAATGAGTGGAAACTGAGTGACTGATCCCAGCTGCTGATCGATTAGAGCTAAATGATTATAACCTCATCCCATTCTAGTTAACCACACCTATTCACTTTTCTTACAATACCACCCCCACCCCCTTGTTTTTCAGACACTAGCTGCCACAGGTGGGGACCTGTAGACTCCAATGAAAATATGGTCTCAGATATTAGGAAACTATGATGTTATGGACATTTATTCAAAGTCCCATAAAAAAATAACAGACAGTGATTTCATCAGAAAGCAGCAGCTTTGATACCAAATGGAATTATAAAAATGATTCAGGGAAGACTTTAAAAATTAGAACAGCAGATTACATTCATCTATTAATGTTCTACAAATAACACAATATAGGAAGTACTAAACAGACCTGATGATATTCAGTTTATTGATAATGCAGTGTATACACAAAAGGAAGAAGGAACATCAAATTACAGGCTACATGTGAGACAGTGCAGCATGAATAGTTCCAGTTAGGATACACAAATGCTCACTGGAAAATTAAGAGTCAGTCAGCATTTTTTAATCAGTATCATAAACAAGTATGCATTTCAAGGTTTGTATTTCCACAGGTGATACCAGGGCAGCCCTTGAATGATAATGTATTGAATTTGGAGACATGAGTATGACATTAGCCCCCAGAAAGGCACCCTACCACCATTTACTTCATAGATGAAGCCATTCAACTTTGCTGTTAAAATGTAACTGAAAATAATTTTTCAGAATAAAAAAAATATATACAGGCACAGACACATACTCACACACACACACACACACACACACACACACACACACACACACACACACACACACACACATACACACACACACACACACACACACACACACCTCCCCCAATGATAGAAAGTAATCACTGGGCATGAAATAGTATTATATTTAATTTACTGGTGTACAGAAGTAAAAATAGTCAATTATTAGCTAATATATCATAAAGGGCCAGATTCCGTAAAGTTCACTGAATCCAGTGCATTATGCTGATATCAGTGGCAAAGTTGCAGATAATTATGTAATATGTAAATTTGCCGCAGTGAACTCTAAATATCTCAGTGCATAAAGAAGTATCTCAGTAGTAGCAGCACACTGTACCTTACTCGCAACTTATTTATAAGTAATGAAAAATCACTGTCAAAGTGTGACATACATTAACAAAGTTATGGAAAGAATCTCACAGTTCAAGCATCCTGACAGTCTTAAATGCATAACTATAACAGAAACTCTCCAGTAATCTTAAGGACAACAAAAGAAATCACCATATGTCCATTGCTATTAAAATATGCTAGCTATAACTTTTCTAATAAAAAAAATTAATAAAGGCAAAAGGCAATCATAGCCACATCATCACAGCTAACATTAGCAAACAATGGGGGTGTGATTTGTGTGAGGACACTGGTAATGCACACACCTGAGGAAAGTAGGAGATACAAAAGAAGATGTGAGATATGGGTGAAGAAGAGGGACACACAAGAGATGTTGGAATAGGAAAATCAGAGGGGAAAGTCAGAGGGGTATGGACAATTTTTTTTTTGGTAGGAGTAGGCAGCAACCAGTGACTTATGTGCAGATGTCCTACATCCCTAAAATGGCCATACATTTGACACATGCTCAGCATGTCAGCAGCATAATACATGTCAATGGTCAATAACTGCAACAAGGACAAGCATGTCTACAAAATATATTACGTAAATAGGAAGGTGGAAGTCAGGTGGATAACTTGAGCCTACATCAAGGAAGAAAATGATAACGCAGGACGGCAATGTAGGGTTACACATTGGAAATAAATATGTACAGCACATAGGGTGCTGTCAAAGCCAACCCAAAACACATTTAAGCAAATGGAACATGTATGTCACATGGGCAGACTGCATTGCTGATGTCCACAAAAATGGGCATGTATAAATCACACATACACAGCAATGTGCAATTATGTAACAGCAGGCATAGATACGCAAGCCAAGAATTTCAATCACATACATGTATCTTGTCATGCCAATATTGAATAAACAACAGCAGGTGTATGTCCTACAGCCTGCTCCTTATTGAGCAGAGGACACTCCTTTGAGCATCATTACAGTACATCAACGATAAGTCAGTGAATGGTCACATGTACAATCCTCATGTAATATGTACAAATATTGTCAGAATGTGTGAACTTATGTGAATAAGGAATGGATGTGGAAATGTAGCACACAGCAAATGCAACCTAATGTACTGCTACTGAATAAATTAGTTTTCCACGGTGTATATATTAATGTTAAGCTGGGGCTCAAGACAGTGAGAAAAAGACTGCCCATAGGTATGACATAACTGTATATGATCCCACATGCATCAGCATTGCCAACACATGTCACAAAACAACACATCAAGCCAGTGAGACAGTATGACAACTATCGTCCAAAACACATAGGAAATGATATGTCCTTCTGTAGCACATACATGACAAGGCAGTACACATATCCTAACCACCACAGTGGTAGTGCTGGAGTATAATCAATATCAGTTGTCTGTCAGTTACCCTCAGTAAAGCACATGTTTGCAGAGTAATTATTACAGCATTAGCTGCCGGTTAACTGCCACATTGTATAGACAGCTGAATGTGGGAGGAAAGTGTAATGTGTTAATGTGCGTTATGCACACCTGAAATATAATTAAATGTCACACAATAATATCTGCATGGCACGTTTGTACATGTAACACATAAGCATGGCAGCTACACTGCATGCATGCACAAGAGTGCAGAGACAGTTCAAGCAATTATATGGTAATCAGCATGTTGGCAGCATAAGACAATTAGGGCACACAGACAATGCTATGGACCTGAGGGACCAGCCTGTTGGGGATGAGCCTCATGAATGATCTCCTGGGCTATCTCCCTGAATGACTTACATATAGTCTGTACCATGGCCTGGAAAAAATTCCCCACCATGTCCCTCATCTGTGTTAAAAACCTATCGGTCACAACCTCCTGGATCTCCTCCCAATAATTGTCTCTCTGTTGTTCCTGGCATCATCTCCTCCAGGGTGCAACAGGCATGATGCACCCTGGAAGAGATGATGCCAGGGTGCAGCAGGCATGATGAGTCATGCAAGTGTGGGTCCAGCTTCCCAATCATCATCGCCATCATCTGAGGACTCCAGCAGTGCGCTGGCATGTGCTAGTTGTCTACATCTGATTGGCAATTGTTCATGTATCCCATGCTCTGTCAAGATGAATCGCAAAGCACAACAGAAATTATATATGCATACCTGAAACATGAAAATGTAGTGTATGTTGTACAAACAGTACTGTGTGTCTACAACTGTATGCACAGGCTACCTATAATTAGTAACAATCAGTAGCCTGCAAAATGCAAACATCCTGATGATGCTTGCTGAGTATGAAATGTTGCAAAGAAATGCATATCTACACAATTATCCACAAACATAGGATACAAGTATATTGCAACAAAAAACTCAAGGTGCAGTAGGCAGATACAATACCCATGTTAAACAGAAGAGCATGCCACACAGTCTGCAAACAACAGTGTAAATACTAACACAGCACACAACCATTCAGTCTGTGAATAGGCAGGCTATACACAGCAGATCAGTCAATGGGAAACACATGCATTATAAACATCAGTCAAACAGCAGTCAAAGCACTACAGTCTTATGTGAAACATTCACCTCAATATATCTGTGACAGATACAAAAAAAGACGTCTGTCATTGAGGTTGTGGCCTATATTTCCAAAACTATCTTCAGAAAACAAGCCTTGATGTTACAAAAAAAAAAAAAACCACAAAAAAACAAGAACGGAAAGGAGTGCCACAAGACCACATAGGGTGCCAACCTAACAAACACAACCAAAAAGTAGCACTTAGGAGACAAAAAAAACACTGCACAAGTAAGCCAGTAACTCAAACTTTAATAAAAATTAAACCAGGTTATGAGTAGCCTCATAAGTGCTGCTTTTTGGTTGTGTTTGGAAGGTTTGACGTAATGATATTTCAACATATCTGTTTTTCAATTGAACTTTTAAGCGAAGTATAGTGCAATTATTGCACTTACCTTACTGATACATGAGGGGTATTCAAGCATTCTAAGCAATATACATAATATGTAAAAATATGGGTCTGTGACACAGATCAGGTGCATTGTACTTAACAAAATAGAAAAATTAAGCAACACACCTCTCTCCCTCTGCTGCTCCTCAAGTCTGTGCATCCTCTTGATGCACAGGGCATGATTTCGGGTCCTGTCCTCATTGCCTGAAAAAAGAAAAGAGCAGCTATGAATGATGTAGACCTCAAATAACAGGGAAACACATTGTTCAGATCAGGTTCTAAAAACTTTACTTTTGAAGAAGATCAGATAATCACCATACACATTTTGCAATGTTACACACAGGCTTTTACATCTTTGAACAAAGACTGGAGGACATGAGATTCAAACCTGCAACTCTAATGTACGTCCACACTCTAATCATGACACCTACCTGCCTACAGAAGCCATCTTGGCTGAGAGTGTGTGTTATGATGCAGTGAAAAGACTTCGGGTTAAGAATGTGCATGGATGGGCTACTAATATTGATCATGGCCTAGGTTTTCAAAAAAGGAGCATGTGCTGGGCTTGTAGGTAAATAATTAGCAAGAATGAATTAATGTCAGCACTGTGGTCACAACCAGTAATAGCAATGAAAAACCTTCATCCCTCAGACAGTAAGACCATGTCACGTATCACATAGCTTCTATTAACAGAGACATAAAATATGCTGTACATCAGTGACACAGTAAAGTATGTGGGAAGGCTACAGTTAAAGATATTCCTTGACAAAGTGCACATCATAAATCACATGCATACATCACTGTATATCACTGTTCTGCAATTCAACTGTAACTCTCAAAATATATGGATGAGATGGTTGCTGAAGGGAATTTAATAATGAATGACAAAACCACACTTGATAGCATTTTGGCAAATAACACCATATTCCACAAAACCATTTGTAAGATGTATAACAGTCTGTTACAAGCTTTATACACAACCCTCAGCTTAAAGAGTTGCTGTTAACAGAACATTATGGATTATGAAGGTATCCATAGGAATGCAACGAATAATCAAGTTATTCATAACCATGCACAAAATGAACATTAGTATTAATAATCATTTAAGTACAGAAGAATATTTGACAATGTGTGAAATAAACCAAGATAATAATTGTGATGACCATGCCCTGGCCTGGCAATCAAGGAGCCTCAATCCTCACCACTAACACCAGGGAGGAAAAGATAACTAATACACACAGTAAAGTACAATTTCCCTTAAGTGCACACAGAGATCACAGTCAGTCTGGGGCTGGTTGCTCCTTTGCTCACCAGATCCCCAGTAAGACTCCCCAGTGGCACAGCTATAGGGTCCAGGTCTCAGCCTAACTGGGCAAGCTAAAACCTCCAGTACCCTCTCTGTCCAACCAGTGCTGCATGTCCCTGCCAAGTAGCTGACACAACACACACACACACACACTTTAAGATAAGTATTTGTACAACTTCACAGACACTCCTGGGAAAGGCTGACACAGATTCTCCAACTGTGCCCCTTTACCCAGACTATACTGTAGCAATTACTGCCACCACCCAGTTAATAATATCAACTACTAAAAGGCCCTTAAAAGGGTGTCCAATTATTACTGTGCAATATTATTATCCAATGGTAGTATGACTAACACTCAAGGCTTACTTTAGAGTGGCCTATTACAATAATCTCTATAAATATGCAATGTATGCTAGAGCTTATCTCTACTCAAAACAGCCACAGGTAGAAGGTTTTAAAAATATTTAATAATAAATAATTAAAACACAAGACAAAACTACTACACCACAGAGATATCTAAGAGTTCAGAGATCACACAGAAACTTAAAATAATACAGTAGGATAGGTCTGATTTCAAAGAAAAATACCTAATTAATCTTTACTAGCTTTATCTATTCCTACAAAAAATCACAGTGCTAGAACGTACATGTGAGCACAAGGCAGAGTGCTGATTAGCTGGATGTCCAAAGTCAAAAATGCTTCCAGTCACTTGTGAGAAATAGTATTTAAAATATTACTAACAAACATGTCTCTAAGGTCCTCCTAAATTACATCATTTTTGACACTTAGGTTTTCCCAGTATTCATATTGCATCATCTTAACACCTGGTCTGAGTTTTCAGGCCACAAACTGCATTATTTAGCAATCTAACACCTACACAGAAACTTACAACAATAGAAGACATTTCACATGTATATTATAACAGAAACTAGAGCAATAAAGCACCTTCCACATCTAAATTCTGGTCATAAACTTTAGCCTTAAAACAATGGGCATAAAACCCTCATCCAGGTGCACTAGAGCCAAATTGTAAAACATTAAAGAGATTCATAAGATCTTCTCAACTTAAAAAGACACATATGAAATACTTGGCTTGGTTTTCCATACAGCAGATGGCAATGTCGCAACAATCTTGAAGTTCACATTTTACAGTGTTTTCCTACATTTAAAAACACAAGCCTGTATTTTACATTTATTTATACAGTTGATAGAATTATGTATCAAATTCAATTTGACTAGGTTGGTAGCCTTCACCCATCTCTTCCCAATCGTCACAATACTATAATGATATGTTTCCCTATGTGCATTTGAACCCACAGCATGTCAAAATATAGGCATGCTCGCCGGTTTCTTAACAGGCCAAACAAACAGGAAGCACATGTTTCTTCTTAACAGACAGGTACTGACTATGTATATCAATATTCCTGCAGATAACACATGAATATGGAAACTTCTGAAACTTATTGGCCATTATAATCTAAAGAAAGAAAAGTTATCAACACAGCTGAAAACATATGTATAATCAGTTGGAATGGCATTCCTCTTGGCTTAAATAAATGTGACTGCAGTAAGAATGTTCACTTTATTAGGAAGAATGAAGTAAAGACGTTATTAATGAGTTACTATACAGACATATACAGCTAGAGTAGGTGATACTGTCATAGTATAATGGATAACTATGAAACACGTAGTCATCAGCGGCCTAGATGCTATAGGTGTCAGTGATACATGACTATAGTGGATGTGTGAAATGATGTTGTTATATGTTGGAAAACAGATGTACATCTACAAAGTTCTGAATTATGTATATTATAAACATTAGTAAATGACAGCATGGGAACAGAACCCATAGTGATATAGAGAGCAGTCACCACCTCATCATAACTATCCAGATGAACTAATTGTCAGAATAGCTACATAATGGTTGTAAAAGCCATGTATATGATATATTTGGGAAACAGCTATATTTCTATATTCTGTAGGCATGCTCAAGGCATACGAGTGTGACACTTACTGTAGGCATCCACCAAATGTTTCCACACCTCAGCAACCCTCCGAAGTGTCTCTGCATCCCTCTGATGCAGGTCACCATAGCAGTGGCAAGCATGCACTCCAGTCCTGTAGATCCCCATACATCACTGATGCTTCCTCACAATCCAGTTCCAAATGTTGATCATTGTGAAGTTCCTTGGCCTGGCTTTCATTCGATGTTCCACTCCAGCATAGATGGTCAGCATCTGTGTGGTCTTCCCCTCAGTCCAGTTGGGCTCCCAGACACATCATAGCATTCTGGAAGTAGCCATCCTGATAATGTCAATAATTCAATGGACTATTGAAGTAGCGAACCAGGTCACAATAAGAGCACCGCCTCTAAAGAATCCAACCACGGTTTATTGGAGCAAGTAAAAAGTAAGCGTAAAAACAGGTACACGCTTTCGGCAAACACAATGTCTCGCCTTCATCAGACAAATACTTTAAAACCATTCAAAAACTTTCATTTATATTTGCATCATTTTATAAAGACCAATCACATTAAAATGCATTCATATAAATTAACGTTGTCAAGGGAACCTTAAAGATTAAACCATACCAAAAATTAGATAGACTTTACAATTAAAATAAAGGTATGATCATAGCATATTCATAAATTAGACATTTGATATTATGCACAGATGATAAATGCAAATTTTAAACCACCAAAAGAAGTAAATTAATAAAATACGTGTTGTACATATTAAAAACATTGACTTTTACATGTCCTGTGTATATATAATAGTACAAGTACTAAATACAATTTTCTAACCAATGCCTATTAATGTTACCTGTTAATGTAGTGGGTAATTGTAAATAGTTTATTATTTACCTCTAAATAACTTTAAAAAGGTAATTTTATAGGTGCCAATACTTGTATAATAAATTGTATACATCAGAATTAAGGATGCACAATGAAATAAATAAAAAAGACTTCTATTAAAATTGTATTTATATAGAAGACATTTATATAAAACCTATTTATTCCCATCCTATTAATCCAGCTTTTTTAAAAAATATATATTTTTCATCTATTACATGAAAGCCATTTTAACACTGGCTTTATGGATAAAGTTTCATTAATACCTGGAAAAGTATGGGCTCTAGTTCGTATTTGCCAAAGCAATTCATTTATTTCCAATCGAATTTGCCAAGGGCCGCCTCTATTATCTAAACAACTTTTTTGTAAAATAGTAAAACTAAAACTGTGGCCTTCATTCTCTAAAATGTGCCTAGCTAAAGCATTATTAATATCTTTTTTGCTTATCGCGTACTGATGTTCGTATATCCTACATTTTAATTTATGCTCGGTTTTACCGATATAAAATGCCTTGCACAGGTTACACAATGCTGCATATATTACTATTTTTGTTTCACAATTATGATAGTTGTTAACCTTATATAATCTGTTATTAATAATCAACTGATTTCCTACTTTTATAAACTTACATTGGGCACATGAGCCACATTTAAATATCCCATGCTGTCTGTTTGTATTAGCCTTGTTCTTAGTTCTTTCCAACAAAACTTTTAAATTATCACCTCTCCTGTATGTTACCTAATAAATTCATTAAATGCCTGTCATTTCTTATGACATCCCAATTTTTAAAAATGACTTCCCTAATTTCCTTGAAGTCCAAAGAATAAGTATGCAGAAAACTGATACGATACTCATTATTGACTGCATTACCCATTCTTACCATGTCATTTTGTGTATTATCCAAAGCTTGATCAATGGTGGAAGTACAAGTATCCCTATCTCCTAATAAAGAAAAAAAGAAACCTTCATCCCGTTTGGACGTAACCTCAGCTATTATATTCAAAATTAATGTAGAGGGGTATCCCCTAACCAAAAACATTCTCATAAGTCTGTCACATTCCGTTTCATAGTCGTGATGGTCAGACATCATACGTGCCGCTCGTACTATCTGACCTTTAATGACTGCTTTTTTCTGGTAATATGGATGATTACTTGTGTAATGCAACAGAGAATTAGAGTACGTTGGTTTCCTGTAAATTAGACTTTGAAATTTACCATTAATTTTGTCATTGATTAATAATATATCTAAGTAATTGATCTTATTTACTCCTATATTGTACGTAAATTCCAAAAAAATCAGTCATTTTCGAAATCTCATCAACAAATGTAGGAATTATGTCCTGATTTCCTTCCCAAATACAAAATATGTCATCCTGGTACCTAGTGTACCAGGTGACATATTTCTGAAACCAGTCATTTTTAAAAAGAAAAGTGTTTTCCCAAAAGGCCATGACAGCGTTGGCAAATGTTCCCCCGCAAGGCGAGCCCATTGCCACTCCTGATGTCTGCAGATAAAAACTATTTTCAAACATGAAAAAATTGTTTGTCAAAACCACTTCCAACAGTGTCTCAATCAAATAAATAATGTTATCACTGACCTTTTTGGACAACATAAACTGTCTCACCCAATCAAGTCCCACCATTTGTGGTATAGTAGTATATAAATCTTTGACGTCTATCGTCAAAAAGATAACATTTGGTGAATACCTTTGTTTATTGATGTTCTCCAGGAAGGACCAGGAATCCTTACAGATTTGTTTTTCACTATCAATAAGTGGTTTGATAATGCTGTCAATATATTTAGCACAAGCGTATGTGATTGAACCCCTGCCATCTATAATGGGTCTAAACGGGAGGGTCACATAATCTCTTGTGCAATTTGGGAGTTCCAAATAAAGCCGGAATTCTAGGTGCGGCCAAATCATCCATATTACCAGAAAAAAGCAGTCGTTCTGGAAGTAGCCATCCTGATAATGTCAATAATCCAATGGAAAATGTAATAAAATTGGAAAAACGTTCACTGAGCTCACACTCAATTTGCAGTTAGCAATGGTTTGATCTGCAAATGTATCAAAATTACTATTTAAAAGTGATGCTTATGTTATGTTATCAGATCATTGAAAGATAACAGGCACGTGCTCTACGTGGTACTGTTTATCAATACCTATTAGGTACTTGCACAAAGCACCTTCCCATTGAGCTAGGCTATTGGTTAATGCACTGAATTTTGAGAACTTAAGCAGATATCCTCAAATGGAATTCCAAAACCTGGAATTTTAATAAATCTCATTAATTATGTATAGTGCAACTGGTACTTAAAAGACGTATGCACATTAGGTGCTCTTACTTTCAGTTATACCTGAGTCATAGGTAGCTGATAAGGTAAATTGGCACATATTAGTATTTCTGGTTTTGGGAATATTAACTTTGTTAACATTACTCATTCTCAAATGTACCTGTTTAGATTTATTTTTATGGAAAGTGTGTGCTTTAAGACAAATGCTTGTAACATACTGGAGTACTGTTTGATTTACCTTTATGCATACAAGTGTTGCCATCTGCATTAAGGATATGCATTAATTTCCCATATGCATTTGTATAGACAGAGTTATACAGCAAAAGTGAACAGTATATAAAGACAGATTTATGGATTATCAGCATATCCTACGAATGACCCCATACATTTTGTGGTATACATATGGAAACCTAAAAAATCTGACAATATCCATATGTAATATGTCCTTTTGCTGTTATGGGTATTTATTCAGTGATGGTTCCTAACACAAGTCTTACAATTACTGGTTCGGCATAAAAAGGATCCATACACTCTATGGCCTGCTTATGGATACTGAGATTTTCAAATGCTTTCTATAAATTGTTCAATTGACAATTTGTGTAATATTTTCTGTGAAATGCATGCAGACTCCTGTGCATGAAGCTGTTGTCTTTGGACTTCCATCCAATGAGTATGTAATGTAAGGGGTTCGAATCCCACAGACAGCCTCTACAGATATCAGATGTTATGCTGATTTTACAACTGTTGTGTATGCAGTCCTTGTTGTATGTTTTTATATGCATATTGTTTATGGTGAGATAAGCTGTTCACACAATCATCTGCACAACTGTGCCCCCCACATAAATATGAACATGTGCATATCACTGTGTTTCAGATGGCAAACAGACCTAGGAACAACAATTTCTCCCCACAGGAAAATGACATTATAATAAATGCTCTGTGACAACATGGAGAGAGACTCCTTGAACATGCAGGGAATACAGTATGGCGGAATGAAGTGTGGGCCAACTTCACCAACATGATTAACATGGTTGGAGGTCACAATAGCTCCCATGAGGCCTGTCACTGACACTGCTCTGACATGATCCTCCATGCAGCCAAAAGATTACAATGGTATAAGAGATCGTGGCATGTCACCATTGGAGGCCCACCACTGACCCCCCAATGAGATCCTGCCTCCCTGCACATGGCAAGTGGAGAGTGATACATCCCCAGGGATGGGATAGAAGCAGGAGTTCCAGGCCAAACATACATATTACTTTGCATGATATAGATGACTATACAGCAGTTCATCACATATTGCTGTTGCATCCTATTCATGTATTGTCATTTTGGATTTACAACAGGAGAATTGAATTGTGCACATAGATCCTCACAGGGTGATGACAATGGATATAAGTGTAATGAAGTACTCATACAACAACAGTACAGACAGAGAAATACAACCAACATGTGTAATGCTGTCTGCATTAACATTCACAGGTCCATGTACTTCTGCACAGCACCAGAGAATGGCAGGCACGTGTCTACATACAGTGCTACTGTGACCACTACCTGTTATTGCCTCAGCTTCACTGTTGTTTACTGTCATATTGATATTTCCCTAACATTGTACAGTTCAGGTACATCTAGTGGACAGCCAAGACATGCAGGTGCAAGTACACAGACAGACCAAGCATGTTACTTCAGTGGGTTTATAGTTTGTAGTAATGAGACCAAGCATGTTACTTCAGTGGGTTTATAGTTGCAGTAATGAGACCAAGCATGTTACTTCAGTGGGTTTATAGTTGCAGTAATGAGACCAAGCATGTTACTTCAGTGGGTTTATAGTTTGTAGTAATGAGACCAAGCATGTTACTTCAGTGGGTTTATAGTTTGTAGTAATGAGACCAAGCATGTTACTTCAGTGGGTTTATAGTTTGTAGTAATGAGACCAAGCATGTTACTTCAGTGGGTTTATAGTTTGTAGTAATGAGACCAAGCATGTTACTTCAGTGGGTTTATAGTTTGTAGTAATGAGACCAAGCATGTTACTTCAGTGGGTTTATAGTTTGTAGTAATGAGACCAAGCATGTTACTTCAGTGGGTTTATAGTTTGTAGTAATGAGACCAAGCATGTTACTTCAGTGGGTTTATAGTTTGTAGTAATGAGACCAAGCATGTTACTTCAGTGGGTTTATAGTTTGTAGTAATGAGACCAAGCATGTTACTTCAGTGGGTTTATAGTTTGTAGTAATGAGACCAAGCATGTTACTTCAGTGGGTTTATAGTTTGTAGTAATGAGACCAAGCATGTTACTTCAGTGGGTTTATAGTTTGTAGTAATGAGACCAAGCATGTTACTTCAGTGGGTTTATAGTTTGTAGTAATGAGACCAAGCATGTTACTTCAGTGGGTTTATAGTTTGTAGTAATGAGACCAAGCATGTTACTTCAGTGGGTTTATAGTTTGTAGTAATGAGACCAAGCATGTTACTTCAGTGGGTTTATAGTTTGTAGTAATGAGACCAAGCATGTTACTTCAGTGGGTTTATAGTTTGTAGTAATGTGCAGCAGAACTATGACACATGCCATTAATGTCACTGTTTTTCTACACAGGGTGCATCTGGCCAAAAGGTGCAAAGTCTGTCACGTGAGTATCTGCAACCCCTGTTACTGTGTCATATATGTCATTCTGTCGGTATCCTGTTTTCTCCATACATGTACATGTTGTCTTTCTCTTTACCTTCCTACTGCAGGATCTGCAGTACAACACACAAACTCACAACAGCAAGAGTGTGTAACTAATATGCTGCTACTTGTCTTTCATACATGTCATTGCTGTTGTTCTCCTCCATTAATATGGTATCCTTCTACCCATTCATAGGCCAGACTGCATCATCAATGAGTGCACAGACAAGTGGTATGTTTATGTAAAACCTACTGTATGTGTTAACAATGTTTGAATGGTTCATGCTGGCAATAATGTGATTGATAATGCTGACTTTGTTTCCCTGCAGTAGTTGAAATTCATCCCTCTTCTACCACACCATCTCCCCACAAGGACTTGTCAGGTGTGTGTTCTGTTTGTATTCATCACCTACATCATGTATGCTGATATGTAACTTGTCAAGTCCCTGTTGTATAGATTCCATGACCCATATGCAGATAAGAGCTAATGGTAAGACAGTATTGTTTGTAACACTGTAGTGAAATATACATGTCATATGCTTTTAATGATATACAGCATGTGATGTAAGCATACTGTCCTCATCTGTGTCATCTATTTCATCTTTTAGCACATCAGCTACCTGTGTCCCCCCATTATCCCATCCAGTGATCACAATGTGGGATATGATGTGTCTCAGTATGGTAGCATGGCTCCTGGCACACAGGACAGTGATATGGCGATACAGTCTAGCCAAGATAGTAATAGTCTGTCAGATGTGGAGGGAAACTTGTTTAGCCATTCTGACAATGAGGCAACATTGGATGGTGGACAGGATGAGGCCTGTGAACAACGGACCCATGTTGAGACTGCTGTTGATGTTGACAGTTCTCCACAACACATTGACACTGGCCACTGCAGTTGACATAAGCATGCAGCTGGTGTGCATGGGCAGGTGTCAGTCAGTGCTCACCTATTCCTACAGGCAAATGAACATTCACAGCAGCATCATAGATCTGACACCCATGCACTTGCCTGTGGCACAGATCATGGTGCACACCAGCTGGGTGTGCTGCATAAAGGACAGGAGCGCAGACATGCTGAGGTAATGGTATCATTGGTTGCTCATAATGAAAGTATATCTGTGGCACAGTCAATAGAATCCCTGGCCTCTATGGTACTACAGCAGTGCCATACAAGCAGGGTTCTGTGTGCTCTGACTGTGCTTAGCCAATTGCCACATGGGAGAGGCAGGCCCCCCTCTCAGTAGAATCAGCCTTGCCCATCTGGCATCAAAATGTATGCTCCAAAGTGCAAGCACTTCCACTGCTAGCCCATCTGCTGTTGGCCCGGCAGTCATGACAAGAGAGTCAAGTCGCAGTCATGCTCCTTCATCTCCACATGCTGGCATCACTCCATCAGTCTCCTCTGTGAAGCATCCTGGGCCATGTGTTTCCATACGTGGTAGGGGAAGACCAGACCACTGTGTGAGCCATCAGCATCGGCACCCTAGACAGTATTAGAGTAACACTGACAGTTGATCCACTCTGTCTGGTACTATCATTTTCACCCTGTGATGATGATGAGTGCTGTGTGCAACACTGACAATGTCATCTGTCTGTGTTCATTAATAAGGCTGATAACACAAAAGTCCAGCAGTTTTAGTAAACATAGCTAACTCCATTTATCACATTACTTTATACACACTTTACAATAATATATTTGGCTTGTGAGATTAACAACAGTTCGGCATTATGCCCTGCATTGTTTACCTGTATGCAACTTTTTATGGTAGAGAGATAGGAATGGGTTGCACAGATACAACAATATAAGTCTGTATGCATACCTCTGTCAGTTGTGCCCTGAGATGATGATCCCTGCTGTGATAGAGTTGCATATGTTCATAATGTTATGTTACAATTATGTTGTTATATCTGATGCTCAGTGTGTACATCTAGTAGGCAATCTGTGCTGCTGTGATGGGGCAACACCTGAACATCAGTGTTTAATCTGTGTACATCTGTACATGTGACTTGTAGTCACACCCTCTGTCACCCATGCCTGTGTCTTCTGCCCCCTGTTTTCTTCTCTTCCTTTTCTGACATCTATAGAATGTCACCTACAGACATCTGGGGTTCTTGGGGGTTGTTCACCCACACTTGCAGCTGGAAGACCACCATGTGCTCTAATTAGCATGTTGTGCAGCATGGCACACACTGTTGTCATCTTTGCTGCCTTTATAGGTGTGTCTTGCACTGCACCCCGGATGTGTCCAGACATCTGAACCTAGCTTTCAGTACACCAAACACATGCTCTATGGTATTTCTGGTTGTTATGTGTGCTCTATTTTAGGTCTCCTCTGCAGGGTTT
This sequence comes from Protopterus annectens, assembly GCF_019279795.1. Lineage (NCBI taxonomy): Eukaryota > Metazoa > Chordata > Ceratodontiformes > Protopteridae > Protopterus > Protopterus annectens. Next base: position 532,301,531 of record NC_056727.1, on the reverse strand, counting down.
GATGGTTCATGGTACAGGGTAATTTGCCATGTCTTGAGTGGATAACCACAGTCAGCTGTTGTGGGGCTTGAGCAGATATGTTGTCATCATAGATAGTGTTGACAGGGATGTCCTTAGCTTACATCCCGGTTGTGTTCCTGTACTTAACCAGTAGTAGTCCCTCAGGTATTTCAGCTTGTTGGAATGCTGCCCTCAGTCCACTTTTCCTCCATATGGCAGCATCATGGACACTTCCAGGGTGTGTTGCCTTGAGGTTTTTTATGCTGCCATCAGCAGCACACACAAAATGGCAGTTCAGGGAGGGCCAGATATTTCTGTTTATATATCGGTATGCTTCAGGATGTAATGGGATCTTGATAGGGATGTGTGTGCAGTCTATTGCACAGAGTACCTACGGAAGTTTACGATGTTATAGAATTGGTGCATTACAGTTCTCGGCTCCATGGGGGTGAATGGGAAGGATATGTTGTCATCCACATTGCTGTACATTGCTGACAGGAATTTTGCTAGGGTACAACTGGCAGCTGTTTATGACACTCCCACAGCATCCCCCATGTGTCTCTGGAATGACCTAAATGCAAGAACATCCAGGCTCAGACACACTTTGGTTTTTAGGGGGATGGGGTTCCTTGCAGGGTATGCATAGACATGTGTAGGGCAGACATGTTGCAGACAGCCTGCACCAGCTATCGGTCCAGGTAGTACCTGTTGATTATCTGTTGGTCTGACAACTGGTTTAGTTGCAGCCTTGCTCTGACTCCAGCTGACTGCCTTCTACAGTGCACAGCCACATCCTCATTCTAGGCTTGTATTACTGCAGCCTGTTGCAGTTCATTAACTGCAGGTTACATTTTTCTTTCTTTCTTTTTTGTTTGTAATTTTCTTATGGAATATGATAGAATCTATAGTAGTAGCTTCCGTTCCTTTTGAGGCCATATAATACACGCCAAGGATTTCGGAAACAAAGATGCCTTTGCATTTTCTCAGATTTAAGTTGTTTTTGGTGTGTGCAGTGTGTTTTGGAATCAGACAGGCATGCATGCAATCAGTAATTGTCCTACACTGAATAGCTAATTACTCGGATTGCTTTCAGCATACCTTCTGAAATTGCATCTACAGCTGGGACCCTGAAGTCATCCTTCAGCATGCTGCACAGTCCACAAATAGCTTTTGGAATCTGGCCCAGAATCTAGGCTGAATAAAAACACAAGTGACAATATTTCTTTACAATTGCAAGTAAGATGCTAGAGGCTTGCATATGCAGACTTAAAAGTCTTTATTTTTTTTTAAACAGCCACTGAAAGCTACTGTGTTAACTTCTCTAAAACAACAGTCATTTTGCTATGGAAATAGTGCAAAAAATCTGTAAGATATCATAATGAATCTCTAAGCAAATTTTTAATTTGATAGACCTGTTTCCATTTTCTACAATGAGATCTGCTGGATCAAACAGATTAACATTTTTGTAACTGTTACAAATGCTAAATAACTTGTTAAACTACAGCAAACACAAATAGGCTGAAACAACGTAAATTAGTGCTTTCTTACTATTTTAATTATTTGGACTTCATCAAAACAAACAACTGTACATTTTTATGAAGTCATTGCTTTTTTCAAGTTTCATGATCAAAAAAGTAGAATAACCGCCTATATAGAAAAGAGGTGCCCATGGTGGTTTAGGAACCGTTACTGTACTTCTAGTGTCCTGCCACAAAATGAAACCAGTATATTAAACAGTGTCCTTGAAATACTGCGGATGGCGGGCAATATCTGTCGACTTGACAATCATAGCATCTTTCTTGGTAGTATAAAGCAAGATCAAAAGTTTATCAGTTTTGCATAAATACTTTTTACAATGTTATCACAAACAGGCCTGCTAAGTAAAAATGCAGTATGGACCATTACCGGCTTTATAACTTTAGGCTTAAACTCTTTTTTAGCATTAACGTAGATATTTAAACATATCCTATCAGTTTATTTGTACTAGAGTAATGTCTGTTTCTGTTTTGATAACATGGAAGGTGTTAAGCACTTTTAAAATGTAGTAATTTAATTCTTTTACATAACTGAATGTCTGAGGGAGTCAGAGTAGTGTAGAATGGCTAACTGACAGAAGTGTAAGGCCCAGTAGTGTGAGAGCCTACACTTTTAAACATAAACTGTAGTTTGAATATAAAAATGGTAAATTGAGAAGCTCACTGTTATAGCTTTCAAGCATTTTTGCAGGGGGGACCATTCTTAATAATGAGAATGTGCCACTTAAACTCTTGCTACAGATTCATACTAGTTCTGATACCACTGTTCATCTGAGGAAAATGAATTTGAGATACAACAGCCTCAAATTTAGTATATAGCCCTTCCTTTGCACTTGCAGTTGCACATTTCTGAGAATCGCAATTACAATCCTTGCACTTTCCATAGAAATCACATAAAGGCTACTGCCATGCTTTGGGTAACCACCAACAAATGAAAATAGTGAATGAAATACTAGATGCAGACATTTTAGAACATGATAATACTGGTTTAAAATACTAGAAATGCTTTTTTATTACTTGAGCTTTACAATCTGTGCTATTAATACAGGTTTATTGTTGGTCAAAACTGATTTCTGACCAGTGCTAAAATTGCCATGATGACTGATGCGAATGTAATTAGTCATCTTGAAAAGGGTTGTGTTCTACATAACTGTGACAAGTAGCTTGTCTTTTTGAGGTCTGGATAGATCCAGAATCTGATCAGTGACAAATTAGTGAGGTGACAATGAATGTGCAGCACATCAGTCAGCAGATACAAGCCTTGAACTAAAACTCTTATTGGAGAATTTTAGGTTTATAGAACAGCTTAGCAGAGTCCAATGTGAAAGACATATGCATACATACAACTATTTCAAGCATGGGCATTAATGCCCTTCTGGCCTGCCAATATACCAAAACACTTATTTCCATAATAAGTGTCCAGGCTGTTCTTAAAAATATCTAAGCTAGTACTTGCTTTAATGTAATTTGGTAGTCTGTTCCATGCATCAGCTACTCTGTCAGAGAACTGATTAGTACACTTCTCATTATTATAGAATCTTTTTTTAATTTCTCCAAATCTTTTGGGTTTCTGACACCATGACAGGAATGGACCCCATTCCCAAGTCAAAGTACAATTAAAGTTCATGAAATTAGTATTGTTTCACTCTTTGATGTCAGCTAAAAGTGCTCTTCACAGCACCCGCAATGTGCCCAATAATGACTCCTTCTGCAATTCGTACAGGGTTACATGTATTGGTAAGATATCTAAATACAATTGTAGATTATTTTTTATAAGACCTGTTGATCCTACTACTATTGGAAATGTCTAGGTGTCTTTCTTCCACATTGCTCTTGTTTCTGCCTGCAACTCTTGATATTTAATGACTTTGTGTCTCTCTGTATGCAAGATACTGTAGTCACTGGGTGTAGTGATTTTGATGATCAATGCTACTTTTGTCTTCTTTTTATGGACCACTATATCCTGTTTTCTCGCATCTCTCTTTTGAACTGTTGGTAATGGGTGATCCCATGTAACGTAGACCATCATTTTCCTTGATTCTTTGCACTCATGTTTCCAGTGTTTTTCAGCTACTTCAGTACTATAATGTTTGCACAATCCCCAGTGCAGCAGTCTTGCCACATTATTATGCCTTTCAGTATACAGTCCTTCTGCCGTTAGTATGTTGCAACCAGCACTGTTTCCACTTCTGTTTTACAAAACCTATTTTTGTCTATTTCTCCCACATGTTCAATGGACTTTGTAAACCAACATGTACATAACCCACTATCTTGGGTCACCAATATTAACCTTTCATCTCTTGGTTTGAATTCGCCTCTCCTTAACCATTCCAACTTTCATTCCAGATCAAAATGAGGTTCTTCTAAGAGTTTTCTATACTTGCAACTACATTCATGAATTTTCCACATTTCTTGCCTTCTCATCTGATCCTTCACCTTATATTCTTTCTTTTTTTTTTTTTTTTTTTTTGTTTGGTATATTCAGTTGCTGCCTGATTTTTATCTATTTCTGGTTTGATTTCCATTCCTGCTTGACGCCGATATGCTTTTGCTAGATTAAGCAGGGAAGTCATCTTAGATTTATTCTCCTCATGTTTCAAAACTTTCACTGTGTTTGGGTCTTGTGAGGTCAGAAGATATGTGTGATGTGAATGATTGCAGATGTATACATGTAATCAATTTCAAGGAGGCCCATACCTCCTTCGGAATGGGAAATATATAATCTTGGTATGCACTGATTTTTATAAATTATTTGGTGAACATAAAGCATCCATTTTGTTTTCCTGTCTAATCTATCTAACACCTTTTGGGACCAGTCAATCACTCCAAAACTGTAAGTTAGGACAGGAAGAGCAAATTGGTTTATAGCTTGAATTTTGCTCTTAGATGTCAATACTGTTTTCAGGATTAATTTATGTCTTCTAAAATATTCCTTACTAAATTTTATTCACATTTGTCCATGTTTTATTGTTACTCCTTCATCAATTCCCAAATATTTATACATTCCCTTTTGCTCAAGTTCTTTTATATCACATTCTTGTCCCAAACTGTTTTTTTGGTGCTGCAGTTTTCCTGCTTTAAAGGTTGCTTTTGCAAATTTATCAAGACCAAGAGACATTTTTATATCATCTGAAAAAGTTTTGACAACTTGCAGTTGTGCCTGCAGTTCCTCACCTGATGAGCTATACAGTTTTAAATCATCGACAAAGAGAATATAAGTCTTTACACTTTGCTGTTTTCTAGGAGCCAAATTATAGCCATGGCCTAAGCTGTTAAGTAGACAGCTTAATGTGTTAAGGGAAGACAGAATAGCAGTGGTGACAGAGTCACCCTGGAATATCCCCCTTTGAATTTTTATCCCTGGGATAATAATTTGTCCATTATCATGGCTTAATTGCACAGTGGTCTGCCACTATTTTATGGTCACTGTAATGTAGTCAATCAGTGTCGGGTGTATCTTATACATTTTTAAGCACTCTTTTTATCCATGAATGGATAAAAAATTACTTTTTTTGTAGTCAGTCCATGCCAGAATCTTCTACACAGGTTGTCTGATGATTCTCTAGTACTTTTTGATAACCCAAATATTCCCACAGGTAGGTGTCTCTAAATGCCCTAGATACCTGAATAAGATCTCCTTTTAGATATCTGTAAGAGACACTGTACAAGTTCAGATATTTCAGATTTTCATAACAACTTAAATTTTCACATCCATGGATGCCCTTGGTATATTTCTACTGTACTCTTTCCAGTTTAGTCATGCTTGTTTTCTTATAGGGTTTCCATATTGCTATTCAATACTCAAGTTTGGGTCTAATGTAACTAACAAACAATGACTCCACCATTTCTGATTTCCTAGACTTTATAGGTTCATAGGTTCATAGGTTCATACTAGGCTATCTGCCCTAGGGCATTTATAAGCCTAGCCAGAATGTGTTTGGCTTTCGCCACCCATTTTAAATTTATTTTGCTATGCCCTTTTTCGAGGTTAGTATACTGTCCCTCTGTCTAACAGTGACACAGAAGTGATACCCGGGGTAAACCTACGATCTCCTATCCACTCATCAAGATTCCTCTTGAAGAGAGTCAATGAGGGACTCTGCCTAACCTGGACTGGGATTTTATTCCAGAGTGAAGGGAGCCTCTGGGTTATGAATCTGTCCCTCCAGCATGTCCTATTTATTTCAGTGCTGAGGTTCAAGTCTCTCGAGCGCGTAGCTCGATGGGATTTGGATTTTCTGAGGTGCAGCATGTTCATTAATTCCGGGTTGGACATGGCTTTATACGTCAGGGACAGATTGCCTCTGAACAGGTGGTATGCCACTGAGTAGAGCTGGAGTTGCTTTAACTGGGCAGCATATGGCATCTGTTTGAGCCCTTTGATCCTCTTGGTGAGGTACTTTTGGGGTCTTTCCAGTTGCTGCAGGTGTCTGGTAAGGTACATCCCAAAAGGGGCATTGTACTCAGTTATGGGCCTGATGAGGGATGAGTAAAGAGGCACGATGACCTCCCCTGATCTAGATGTGAATCCCTTCATGATTAGGTGGGCTATATAAAATGTTTTTCTAACCACTTTGGCCACGTGGTTGTCAAATGAGAGATTGCTATCAACTTGGGTCCCCAGGTCCCTAATTACTTCTTCTGTACTTAATGGATTACCACCTATGTGGTAATTTGTGGCACTTTGTTTTGCCAAAGGGGATGACTATACACTTTTTGGCATTTAGCTTGAGGCCATGGCTCTGGCACCAGTTGTCTGTTTCTATGAGGCCCTTTTGGAGGATGCTTGTGTTGGCTGGAGAGTCGATTATGGCGCCCAGTTTGCAGTCATCTGCGAACTTGGTCAGCCACAGTCCTTCCGTGTTGGCCTGTACCTCTGAGAAATATATACCAAACAAGAGAGGTCCCAGGACTGAGCCTTGTGGGACACCACTTGTAACTGGTTTGGAGTCTGACATGGCTCCAGCAATTCTAACCATGTGGGTTCTGTCCTTGAGCCAGTTTGCAATCCATCTAGTGACATAGGGGTTTATATTTAAACTGGTGAGCTTATCTATAATGCCCGAGTGGGATATCGTATCGAAGGCTTTTGCGAGGTCCAGGTAGGCTGTGTGGACCACCTTCCCCTCGTCAATGGCCTTGGTGACTGTTTCAAAGAAATCAACCAGGTTTAAGAGGCAGGATCTGCCCTTAACAAAGCCGAACTGGGTAGGATCCAGTGTTTGTAGGTCCCCAATATCTTTATTTATGAGGTCCATGATGATCCTTTCCATAGCTTTGCAGACCAAGCTAGTCAGGCTTATGGGGTGATAGTTTCCAGGATCCGTTGAGGCACCACCTTTATGGAGAGGGACCACTGTTGCTGTACGCCACTCTTTGGGCACATATCCTGTAGTAAGGCTGAGATTGAACAGTAGTTTTATGTTTGGGTTTAGCTCTTCTTGGAGTTCATGTAGGACGCAGCCCGGGACACCATCTGGTCCCATTGATGCTGTGTTTTTTGCTTTACAAATCTTTTTAGATCACCTATAGTTCTATAACTATAATTAACCAATTTGATATGATTACAAAAACTCATAGCTGGATCTACATATATACCCAGATCCTTAAATGAGACTACAGTTTCAATCACTGTGTGCTGTATTTAATATTAAAAGTGCCAAAGTACTGCAAGCAGACAATCCAAAAGGAAAAACCACTTTAATGACAAAATTTGTCATTAAAGTGGTTTTTCCTTTTGGATTGTCTGCTTGCTGTATTTAATATTCACATTTCAATTTATGTCTCCCAAATCTCACATGCTTAGTTCTTGATGTATTTATCAGTATATTATTCTCCTGTGCCCAAATGGTCAATTTGTTCAAGTTATTTTACAGACATGCCTTATTTGTAACACATGTATTTCAGGTTGTCTGCATATAGACTGTAGAACACCTCACATGAAAAAGTTAGGTCTGAAAGATACAATCTAAACAAGTAAGGATCTAGGACAAAGCCCTGTGGGACACCCTCACCCTAATCAAAGATTTTACCTGCCCAGTTGCTGTATCGTACTTGCCATGTCCTATTTGTAAGCCATGCAGCTATCCATCTTATCAAGAATACATCAATATCTATGTAGTTGTACTAATTTATTGATCAGTGTTTTGTGTATGACCCTGTCAAATGCTGAAGTTAAAACTATATAAATTAGATCACAGCACAGATTTTCATTCATAGCCGTTATTATATTGCTCTAGAACATCATGTTACGGGTGGTAATAGATCTATTTTCAATATATGCACAACCACTGAAGAAACTGATGATGAAACAAAAAAACAACTAGCCAGAAATCCACACACTTTTAATATAACTAAAACTTTTAATATAACTCTCTAGTTATATTAAAAGTGTGTGGATTTCTGAGGTCTATATTAGAACATTGAATATTTAACAGTTCAAATCACTAAAGGTCGACCTTTAGTGATCGAACTGTTAAAACATCGAATGTTCAGAAAAAAAATAAAAATCTAAATGGTGTAGGCACCCCACACATCCCCCACTACTTAAATATACCAACTCCGAGACTGCACTACATTGAAATAAATGGAAATCTCCCCTTATGGACATTTCCATTTACTTGTTCAATGTTCTGCAGTTTCACTATTCTCATGTCGACAATGTCAGATTCAACATTGTCGGCTTTCGAGAATGTAACATAGACCCGGATTTCTGGCTAGTTGTTTTTCTGTTTCTATTTTCAACATATGCATGCTGATATATGGTTTCAAGTCTCAACCTATCCAATTCTGACAATAACTTATCCAATATTACCATTTCCACTACTTTTCCACGGGTCTATATTATAACCGCGAAAGCTCATTTCAGCGAATACGTAAACGTCGACACATATTGCATGAACTGCAAATACACCGAACGCCCTAAACCACGAAATTCAAAATCTCGAATCGGCATAGTTGGCCCTTCTGCGGTATAGCTCCGTAAGGTAAGTGTGTGATAGTTACGGACCTTGGGGTTAGGGTGTGGGTTAAGGTAAGTGCATAGATAGTAATGTATGTAAGGTTTAGTGTAGGGTTAGAAGTAGTGTTTTGTTATGTGTATGTGTGTGGATTATTTATTTTGTTTGGGTATAGCTCATTAAGGTAAGTGTGCGATAGGACCTTAGGGTTAGGGTACGGGTTAAGGTAAGTCCATACATGGTAGTATATGCAAGCTTTACCTTAGGGTTAGAAGTAGGGTTTTGGTTAGTGTATGTATGTGGTTTATTTATTTTGTTTGGGTGGGTAGTATGTAGTGAGCTGTGGGGTTAGCCAACTATGCTGGTTCAAGATTTTGAATTTCACGGTTTAGGGCGTTTGGTGTATTCGCAGTTCGCGCAATATGTGTCAACGTTTACGTATTTGCTGAAATGGGCTTTCATGGTTATAATATAGACCCCTTTTCCACAACATGATAGTAGACTTAAGGGTCTATCTGACTCTGGGTTTGTCTTACTCCCCTTTCCCTTAAAGACAAGTTTAATAATCATGTTTCCAATCTTGAGGAATCTCCCCATATTTATATATATAGTTATATTACCTAGTAAATAATAGATATAATGGTACTGTAAGTTCTTGCTACAATGTTCTTAGGTCATTGTTACTAATTCCATCTCCTCCCTGTGCTTTGTTTGGATCAAGTTTGCACAGTTCTTTTTCAATATAATCTAATTTGATTCCAGTATCTAGGGTTACCTGGATGTCACTAGGAAAACTTATCACCCCTTTTGTGGAGCCAAGCTGTTTTGCATAAGATTTTGTAAATATATCTATAATCTGTTGTGTCCGAGAATAAAGTTTAGAATCTGTGCACAGTTTATCAGTTTGCATGTCTTTACTCCTTCCACATATTATGTATTTATAAAAAGGTTTCCTATTATGTTCAATATCTTTATATAAATTTTCTTCAAAGTTTTCCTCATCTTGCCTGACACTATGCTTAATCTGTTTGTCCATCTTGTTTATTTCAGTTTTCAAAGTTGTAGTTCAACCTCTCTTCTATTTCTTATACTTTTTGTTTCTCACCTTAATCAGATATCTTGTTCTTATAGAAATATATCCCTTTGATGTTGTATGATTAGATTCTAATGTTAAACATTTTTTTTGCACTCAAACAATTTAGCTTTCAAAACTTTCCAAGTTCCATCTGCAGTTTTTCCACTGAACACCTCACTCCAGTTAGTTTTACATATTGACTGTTTTGTTTCCATATAATCTGTAATTCATCTTCTGTGCATTAGTTTAGAATTCAGTGTGGCAGAATTATCTAGCAACAAATTAACCTTGATAACCCCATGATCACTGCACATCAACAATAGCAAAACTTGATCTGAAGTAACAGTACTTTCTTTAGGTACACAAATAATGTCTAGTATGTTCCTTCCCCAGTAGGTTTTTTACAATCTGAAGCAATTGTTCCTGAATATACATTGTGAATCATTTTCTTACTAATGTTGTTGAATCAATATTATTTCAGTCTGTTTCTGGTAAATTTAAGTAAACAGCTAATATTATTCTTCCCTCCTGTATTTCATGCAAGAAATGTATGAATTCCTCCAGGTCATCTGCACTTGACTTTGGTGGTCTATACACTCCAACAATTGTTATATGTTCCAGGGCTGTCTTTATTGTCACAGTTACACAGTCTATAGTATTGGTGTTATCACTGAATACGTAATAATCAGACGTCGCATAACCATCTTTAATCCCTATCATAACACCTCCACCTGATTTTTCGTTAGAATGTCTGTTACAGTAAATACATTTATACCCTGACAGAACTGGTTTCCAGTCATTGTTCTTTAACCATGTTTCATAAACAATAACGACATCAACCTTGTGGAAACTTAGCAAATTTTCCAATAAAAACATTATTATTAATGCTCCTAGCATTAATAACCATCAGAGATGCATCAAATGTTGCTATCTGTGATCTTTTAAATTTTCACCCTGGCAAAAGTCCTGCCTAGTGTTTGTCAAATATTGCAAAATATCTGCTGCAAAAATTCTCTTCCCTGATCTTGACAAATGCACGCCATCCTGTCTGAACACATGTATGCCCAAAACTAGGCTTGGATGCTCTACACATTTCCATTTTTTAAAACAGGACATTTTTTCCATGTAGGTATTTACCCAAAAAATCTTTTCATTCACAGTGACCTGACTGTCCTTTCTATAGGTGATCTGTGAAAAATACATCCTGACACCAGTACAAGCTATACTATGTAAGTGGGCTACTAACAGTCAAGAGAATCTTTATGGATGACATCATTTGTACCGACATGAATAAAAACAGATCAGTACTTCCTTACATTAAGACATTCCAAGGCTTGTCTCACATCCTCTATTTTTGTTACTGGCAAGCATAACACTATTCAACGTTTATTATCTTTTCTGAAAATATAAGTATCAGTTTCTCTAACAACTGAATCTCCAATTAAAAAAATATCTTTGCTGACCAGCTCTGAAGAATCTTCAGTTTCTAATACAGCAATATCTGCTCTATCAATTGTTATGAAGGATAGATCTTCATCACCATTAGCCTTATTAATTCCACTGTTTTCATTGTGTATTACATTCTCATCCAGCCGGCATTGTAAATCTACAGCTTGAGCCTTGAGGTCAACATCTGTCTTTCTCTTCTTTTTTCTTACAGTAATGTTCTTCAGACCTTCCATGTTCAGTTTTGATTTCTTCCTTTTCACCTGCTCCTTGCCTCTTTGTTCTTCCTTATGTTTTGGAAAAATTATGCTTTTTTCTGTAGACTGAAGGCTTTCTGATAGAAAAATATTATCATTCCCTGTCACCTGTGTGGTACATAACAAAGCCATGTCCTTTTTATTATGTATTCTCTTTCCTTTACAGTCATTGGCCAGTTTCTTTTTCTTCCTTGTTATTTGCTGTGAACTTCTTCCTTTCTTTCTTTCTTTTTTTTGTTTTCTACTAAACAAACCGGATCCTCAGATTAGTGAATACTTGCCTCCAGAATTCCAAAGTTGTCAGGGGCATCGTCTTATTTCATAGGGGTTGAATATTCTTTGCAGAAAATAGATTCATCATTTCCTAAATCTGTTCTATTTGTTCTATGCCTAACATTATTTAGTTCATCAGTCTAGTCATTAATATATGATACAACAGTTCTCCAAGCCATGCCAATTGCATATGTGCAATCATCATGAAGTCGAGATTTGCTTCTAGCAATGGTTGGCAAATCATCTAACTTTTGACACGAGGAACACAGATCACCAGTGTTATCAGCTGTTACCTTTAAATATGCATAGCATTTATTACACTGTACAAGATATTTGTGCATCAGCAAATCATTAATTGCAAACTCATTTAAGGAATCCATATTCATCTTTAATTGAATAAAATATTGTAAAAGAAAAGACTAATCAAAATCAGTAAAACAGAACTCAAAGAGAAATTAACTTCTATGACAAAAAAAATCACACAAGCAATATACAACTAAATACTAAAGCAAGTACAGTAAAGTTGTTCTGACCACACAAGTTCTCCAAGCCAGACAAAAGCTGTAATTCCTTTACATCACGCATGAAGGCGCACAGTAGCTTCTGCTCACTATCTCTTGCAGTCGCACTTCTTTTTAACAGTAAAGATCAATAAGTCACAAACCAAGGTAGGATTCTTTAGATATGCTCAGGATTTTCCTCTCTGCAGTATGTGTGAATTTATAGCTATCTAGGAGCCTTGGGGTTGCTACAGCTTGCTTGTGAAATTAAAGGTAAAACAACAAAATATGAATCAAAGTAAATATTGTTAACAAGCTATCCCTTCCTACCTACAAACAGTGAAAAATAGTGATAAATAAAATATAAATTCAAATAAAACTTCTCTTGCTAGTCAACTCCACAGTAAATCACAAACCAAGGTAGGATTGTTTAGATATGTTCAGATGTCTCAGAAAGATGCACTTCTATGCATCTCAGCACAAAAAAATATGCTAAATTAAGTATCTCTCACACACACAAACACGCATACACACTAGTAGAATTTGTCAACATCCTTTGGTTGATATCAAAGTGGACAAAACCTAGCCTTGCCTAATCTTTCAATTAGTGCTTACACACAGGACACAGCATGTGAAACCAATATAAATATGCTACTTAATTTTCTAAAGTCATTGCTAAACCTTACAGACTCATCATTGCAATGAGGCTATTGCATTAACTCTTGAGATTTTTCTGTGGGCTCAAGTTTGAGCCATAAATGGATCTCTCTCTTAAGTGCTTAGCACTGGGATTCTGGTATTTGGTAGCTTCAGATTTACTTTCACACCAGGCATGGCTTCTGTGTTGGGCTAAATTAACTGGTTCTGCCAAGCAATTCTGAAAAACATGTTTTTCTTTATGACTACAAATTTCTTTATTTTTTATTTCTAAGATGTTGATAATGTCCAACCTACTGTGGGGGCCTTAACATTGTCTGCAAAAATATTATATAAACCCTTTAATTTACATAACACTTTTTACATCAAAAGGTCCTTGCCACTTTGCAAAAAAAAAATATATATATATATATATATATATATATATATATATATATATATATATATATATATATATATGGGTCACCTTTAAAATCTCGAAATCGCGTTTGCCCGAAACGGAATCCGACGGGACGAGAATACCGAAAACGCAGATGACCGAAAAGGACGGACTCGGTAAGTGTGCGATCGAGTGAGGGATTTAGTGTTAGGGAGCGGACAGGTAAGTGTGCGATAGTGAGGGACTGTGGGTTAAGTGAGTTAGGGTTAGGGTGCAGGTAGGGTGTGTGTGCGATGGTGAGGGACTGTGGGTTAGGGGTGGGTTAAGTGAGTTAGGGTTAGGGTGCAGGTAGGGTAAGTGTGCGGTAGTGTCGGACCTTAGGGTTAGGGTTTGGGTTAGGGACAGTGCATATGTTATGTAGTGTACTGTGTTGGTGTAATGGTTTTCGGTGTTTTGCGTTGTCGGCGTTTTATGTTTTCGGTCTTTTCGTTTCGGTCGTTAGTGTTTCGGGCAAACGCGGTTTCGAGGTTTTAAAGGTGATCCATATATATACACTGGTCTATATTATAAAGTCGGACGCTTACTTCATCGAATACCTAAACGTCGACCCGTTGTCATCGAACCGCATAAACACCAAACATTCTAAACCGCGAAATTTAAAAATTTAAAAAGTCAAACTCTCATACTTGTCCCACCCCACTGCACTCTACATACTACCTACACAAACAAACTAAATAAACCATATACATACACTAACCAAAACCCTACTTCTAACCCTAAACTAAACCCTACTTCTAACCCTACACTAAATCTTACATATACCACCATGTATGCACTTAACTTAACCTGCACCCTAACCCTAAGGTCCGTAACTATCGCACACTTACCTTAAAAAGCTAAACCCAAACAAACTAAATAATCCACACACATACACTTAACAAAACCCTACACTAAATCTAACATACATTACCATCTATGAACTTACCTTAACCTGCACTCTAACCCTAAGGTCCCTAACTATCGCACATTTACCTTATGGAGATATACCACAGAAGGCCAACCATGATGATTCGACGTTTCCGCTTTCGCTCTTGTGGACGATCAATGTTGTTGCAGTTCGATGAAGACGGGTTGATGTTTAGGCATTCGGGTAAGTAAGCGATCTAATATAGACCCTATATATATATATATATATATATATATATATTTATATATAAATATATATATATATATATATATATATATATATATATGGGTCTGGGTTACAACGTCGACAGATGGGAAGACCGACAGCGAAATCACCAACGCCAGAAGATCGACGGATGAAAACACTGACGCGGAGAACACCGAGATGGGGAAAGGATGTGTAAGTATGCAGTAGTGACGGACGTTAGGGTGCGAGTAAGGTAAGTGTACGATGTTGATGGTCTGTAGGGGTAGGGGTGGGTTAAGTGAGTTAGGGTTAGGGCGCGGGTTAGGTAAGGGTGCAGTAGTGAATGTTTTGGGTTAGGGGCGGGTTAAGTGAGTTAGGGTTAGGGCGCGGGTTAGGTAAGGGTGCAGTAGTGAATTTTTTTGGGTTAGGGGCGGGTTAAGTGAGTTAGGGTTAGGGCGCGGGTTAGGTTAATGTGCGATAGTGATGGACCTTAGGGTTAGGGTTTTGGTTAGGGTTGTGGATAGTTGTGTATGTAAGGTTTAGTGTTTGTTTGTTAGGATTTAGGTGTGCTTGTGTTGTGTGTGTGGTTTTTGGTCAGGGAATTTGTTTTGTTTATTGGTTGTTGTGATGATGTGTTGAGTGTGTGCGGTGTCGTGTTTGTGAACTGTAGATGATGTGGTGTCGGTGATGTCGGTGTCGATGTTGTGTGCTGTCGGTGTTATAACCTAGAACCATATATATATATATATATATATATATATATATATATATATATATATATATATATATATAAAGCATTTTAGCTTTCTTTTGTGTCCTGTACTCTCTCCATGCGCTCTGTTACTATAGGCTTTATAGTTCTTAATGTGCCCTGCTGGTCTGTAAAATGTTCTATCACACTTTTAAAGGGGCTATTTTCCTCCTGCCGTGTTTCTTTTGCTATATCTAGCAAGCCATGGTAATGTCTGTCAAATGCCACTTCTAATCATATTAACCCAGTTGAGGCTTGGAGTACTTCCTTTATAGGAAAAAGAATATATGGAAGCAGTTGGTCCCAATATTCCCACTCAGTTCCATAGCTTGCATAACACAAACTTTAAATTTTATTAAAATTCTCAACTACCCATTTGTTTAAGGATGGTGATACCGGGAAACATATTGAATTGCTGGGTGTGAATCATTTCAGGTGATAATCATCAAAATTATGTGCAACCTTTAGTGGTGTTTTGCCCCGTTTCCAAAGGCTGGTCAATGTGCATTATTGTTATATGAGTTATGGGGCAGGGGCTGCAACCCCCTCCACACCCATGGTAAATTTATTTTGTTTTTGGTAAAAATTATATTGTTTCAATAATTATAGCTGTAATGAGTTCACTCTCATAAAGTCAATAGGAAGCTGCTATGCAGTCATCCTAAGTTATTTCAAGTTAAAATATTGATAATATTCATGCATTGCTACAGATATGAATGAGATACCTTGGGCAGTAACAATTTTCCAAGGAATTTTAAATTAGAAAAAAGTATCATTGGTTCTTTTGTTATGGACTTTACACTAACTTTTCACAGGGGTGCTGCTTTAGTAAATGTTGTTGCTTAATCAGTGATTGCCAGGATATATTGATGGCACTTATTTAATTTTACAAGTACAATTACATTTTTACAAATTACAAATTACATTTTTTTAATGGGACTTCCGTGAAAGGTAAGGGTATCAAAGGACCCTTAAACCATGGGTTGCTTGGTCTCCTATGATATTATGATTAAGCTGCATAACATTTTTTATATTCTCCATAATAGCAGGCCAGTAAAATGTAGTTAAAATCCTAGCTTTGTCTTATCCATTATTAAATCATCACCCAAAATATGGTCATGTGCTGACTACATCACAAGTATCATAAAAGGCAACAGAATTAATAAATGACTCATTATATGTTCTTTGTCTTTGGTTATGCTCTACAGCAAGTTGCTTCATAATTCAAAGTACAGACACGAAGGAGTTGTTTTTTTTTTCTTTGTTTCCCCATCTATTCTTGCTATATTCTCTCTAGCTTCACTTGGTATATTAGTGTCCCACTGGGCCTTCTTGAATCTGACATGGCTTATCTGAAGGTCAACCAAGTCAGCACTATGTTCATCAGAATTTTGGCATGAGATAGAGGCTGTGACCTCTTCTCTTATAAATACAGGTACAGATCTGTCCACTTCATTTAGTTCACCCTTTGTGAAAGGTATCTCATGAAAACAAATTTCTTCTACTACAGGTATAAGTAGTTTTCATTTCCTCTGTTTAAGTTACCTTAGTTTTTTATCCTTAGAGATCTACTTCTGTTTTTGACTGTCGCTCTGCTTTAACATAGCAGGGAGAACCTTAAGACTCTGTTCGAGTTTCCCTTTCTTTTTTGCTTCAGTGTGAGATTCAGCGGTCTCTTCTTCAGTTACTATGCCTGCTTCCTATAATGTATTCTTAGTTATGGGCCCTTCTCCCTCAGTCTTGCCATTGACATTTTTATTATTTTAACAACTAGTATCTTTTGGTTAAAGCTCAAAATCAGATTTTACTAACTCTTCCACCCAGACTCATGACTTATTCCTTTTATCCTCCTAATCCTACATCTTTTTCTTTAATGGGGCTATGGGTTTTAGGCATTATAGCCAACTGAACTCCCCCCATATCTTCCAGAATGTTTGGACTTGGGGAACGTCTTGGACAGTTATCACATCATGTTTTAATATAGCCACCAGAGTTACTGGATGCAACACTTTACCTAGAAGGTTTACTATTTTACTTGTTATAGGGTACTCAGTTTTGTTTCCATGTGCACATATTACTTCAATTTTCTGTTAATTAATTCATTATTTTATGCTTATAATTCTGCTGTAATCTAACAACTAACTGTGTTATCTGAGTCCAGCTCATATATTTTCCTTTCCACTATAATATGACATTTAACAAATTTGGTAATAGAACAGTGACAAAGAGAACACTACAAAATTTGTACTTAAAACTTCATTGTTATTGCATTCTAAAGGCTTGCTGTCAGGTACGTCTTGCTGGTTAACATTAACAGTTTTTACAGGTATAGTATTGTTATTAGTAACTTTGCAGTACTTTGCTATGTTCCTTTTTCTGAAACACTTAAATCAAATCAGTTGGTAATATTATTTTCAAGTTTGCAAGCAAATAACCATTCTTAGGTGAAGGCTTATTATTAGTTCTTTGCACATGCAAGTCTGGCTTGGGAGTTGCAATTGCAGTTAACAACAGATGTTTTACTAAACAGCTAAATGTTGAAAGAACCTGGGGTCTATTTGGAATACCCATGTTCTTAAATCACTAGGGAGTGATCTTTTACATTTATTCATTGCCAAGATTAATAAAAAATACTAAAATCATTTGCACAATGTTCTAGCCACAATTTCAAAATATGGATTAAATCAACCATCTGTGATTTTACTGGTGTGTCTATACTGAATATCCATTTGTGGTATTTAAGTGAGTGGGCTACAGGTGAAGCTCTAGCTTTTAATCAGAATTTCCTGTTCCAGTTTTTGGCAGGCATGTGCATCAGAATCCAAAAGGTCCTTGTCTGCTATGATCTCCCAGTTAGAAGTGAGGGCAGTATCCTGAGCCACCCACATAGGGACTGCTTTTTCCTGACTGCACATCTCTTAAATACCAAGTATACGTCCATGTAATTTTCCATTCCAAGACTTTCAGAGGTGTACTGGATTTTGGGATTCCCAGTGAAGTGGAAGTTTGGGATACTGGATATCTGTTGTTAGAGGCTGAGCAGTTGCTGGTCAGTGGCTGAACTTCTTTCCAGGAGGTTGAACAGGTGCTACTCAATGGCTGCACTTCTTTCTAGAAGAGCTGTAAAACATTGGTCAGTGGCTGCACTTCTTTCTAGAAGAGCTGTAAAACATTGGTCAGTGGCTGCACTTCTTTCTAAAGAAGCTGTAAACATTGGTCAGTGGCTGCACTTCTTTCTAGAGGAGCTGTAAAACATTGGTCAGTGGCTGCACTTCTTTCTAGAGGAGCTGTAAAACATTGGTCAGTGGTAAAACATTGGTCAGTGGCTACAGTTTTATTTTGAAGAGCTGTAAAGCCTCATTACAATTCACTAAGGATTCATTTTTTAATTTTGACCAGAACGCAGTACATACAAATGTTTAGCTTTACATAAAAAGTTCACCAAAAGATAAGTTCTTCCCATACGTCTCAACTGTTTTTAGGGGCAAAATAATAGGGTGCCACAAATTCCCAAGTGGCCCCTTCAAATCCTGATTTTTTTTTTGTTTTATTTACATTTTTTAGTGAATGCTGAAATCATCATGCTTTGCTGGTGTATCCTGCAACATCAGCATCATGAGACAGTGCAGCAGGGACTGAATGCTAACCATCCTAAACACTGCTTAAGTGCAGATTGCACAAAACCATTTATGTTGCAACTTGCAGCTTTTTGACTCGCGAAATTAATTAGTTGTCTGTGCGCAGCAATAGCAATGATGATATTATGTATGCACATAGCTCACAATGTTTTAACTCCAGAAGGGGCAATGCAAACGTAATTACAGAAAATGTGTCTCCATCGGATGTTTTTAAAGTTATTTTTAACATCACAGAAACCTGGCTTAAACGTAATATAAAAGACAATGAAATTCTCCCACCAGGTTACCAAATGCTGGATTCGACAGACCCAATAAAAAAGGCGGAGGAAAAGCTATACTCTACTCCTCCTACACTGTTACTCCCTACACCGATCACATTCCTAAATTCACCATCTCTGAACTTTCTATTGCCCTCTATAAACTCAACAAACACAAATCCATATGCATAGCTGCCCTCTGTATTCCCCCAGGCAGCAACATCCCTATACTTGAAGACAAACTCTCCTGGTTTTCAACTAACATCAAATACGAAACAGTTATTCTAGGTGACGTAAACATAAACTGGACCACAATTAACTCTGAATCCCCTTCTCTAAATATCAACTTCTACAACTACATCCAGTTAATAAACTCTCCTACCAGGCCAAATAATGATGGAACCACTGGTACTATCATTGACTGGATCTTAGTGTCTCAACCAAACCTTATCTCTGATATTTACATCCTTCCTGACTCTCGCAGTAACCACCTTCCTGTACTTGCTGACTGTCATTCATCTCCCCCTCAAAAACAACATCACTATATACAATCTCGGAACCTCTCTAATTTCAACCCACAAATATTAATTGACTGCCTAAAAGTAACAGATTGGTCACCCTTAAAAACTTTGCCTCTTGATAATGCCGTTGATTAATTTAATAAAACCTTCCTGAACCTTTTTAACAATCTTTCTCCACTAAAAACTAAAAGAGTTAAAGCTTCATCCTCCACTTGGTTAACTAAAGAATCCAAACAAATCATGCACCTAAGAGATAAGAGGTGGAAACTTTACCAAAAAAAATAAATTACCCTATGTCCTAACTGAAGTTAAACAACTCCATAATACTGTAAAAAAGCTAATAATCAGGGACCATAAATCATACTATAGCAAGCTACAATCAAAACACTTATCCAACCCTAAAACATTCTGGGACTCTATCTCCCTCCTTCTCCACCCAGGCAATAAGGATAATCCATCCCCTAACCTAATTTATACTGATCTAGAAACTGCTTCTCTTTTCAATACCTTCTTCATAGAATCCATAGCTAAACTCACTACCAGCTTCTCTCACTACTCTACATATCTATCTCCTCCTCCAACCAATCCCCCTACATCTCCACCCAATCTGACTACCCCACCTCTGTTTTCAATTTCTCTCCTGTTTCTACAAACAAAATTAAAAAAACTCTTCCATTAACTCAAATCATGCTCCCCTGCCCCAGATAATTTACCCACATCTTTCCTCAAACAGATCCATCCAAGATTCATATATCCACTCCCTCTGGAGACATGCTTATATTATTCTAATCTATAAAGGGGGCAAAAACACTGACACTTCTAATATTTGGCCCATAGCCATCCTTTCCCCACTATCAAAAATCATGGAGAAATGTATTCAATCCCAAATTATGTCATATCTGACCCAAAACAACCCACTAACCCCAACACAGCATGGTTTCCATCCTGGGCATGGTACCATCACTGCCATCAGCCCCTTTCTAAATTCTATTAACCTTGCTCGCATCTCTGGCAAAATTGTTTCTACTCTGTTCCTTGTCCTCTCCAAAGCCTTTGATACCACTTCCCACCCCTTACTATTATCCCAACTCTCCCCTCCTACTATCACCTGGTTCACTAGTTACCTCTCTGAAAGACAGAAAGCCATTAAATGGAAAAACTCATTCTCTTCCTTTCTAAACACCCCTACTGGTGTTCCCCAAAATTCTGGCCTCGGCCCCCTCATCTTTAACATTTTCATTAATAACTTCCACCAGTCTCTCTCTGATACCACACTAATTCAATATGCTGACAATTCGACTATCTTTTGTTCAGCAGACTTCTTATCAAAACTCAGTTAGCCTTCTCTAATACCGAATCATGGATGCCTAGTAATCACCTTGCCTTAAATGCCAGCAAAACAAAGTTAATGATCTTCTCCCCATCCAAAAACATCAGTATAGAAAAAAACTCTTTTACAGTAACTGCTCAGAATAACATCCTCATAGAAATAGTATCACATACCAAACTGACTGGTGTCATAATTGATGAAAATCTAAAATCTGACATCCATATCCAAACTAACATAAAAAAAACTCACCAAAAACTAGGTCTCCTGTATAAACACAATCAGTACCTTACCCCCCTTCACCAGATATACCCTTACCTCTACTTACCTTCTACCTTCTCTTATGTATGGTGCCCCCCTATTCACTAATCTTCAGTTTGGCTTACAGGCCAAGCTGGAAGCCCGTTACAATAAAATCTCCAAATTTGCCACCAACTCCAAAAACTCATCACATCACTGTCTCTCCCCATTCTCTGCAATGGCTCAAACTTCCTAACTACCTCAAACTCCTTAAACTTACTACTGCTCACAAGCTCTTATTCAAACCTTCCAGCTGTCCATCTCTGTCCACCTCTTTAACCCCCTACATTCCCAACTGCTCACTTAGATCAGAAAACCACAACCTTCTAAACATATATAAACCTCTTCGAGCCCCTGGCCACCCACTATTATCCTGTTCCTTAGCTAAACTCTTGAATTCTTTTCCTGCCTCCCTTCAAAATATTCAGAGCCACTCAAACTTCAAAATTCTTCTCCAATCACACCTTTTCTCAAAGTGGGAGTGTTCCTGTACCCCTACCACATAACTCCTTAATGACATTGCCTAAGCACTACAAGCTTAAACCAGCTACCACAGTGCTCTTTACTCTACGCATCTACTTCCTCTCCTACCCTGTACCACTTGCTCACTCCTTTCTCCACTATAAACCATCTTTTACCTCTCCTTTATCTCTCTTTCTTCAGATTTCTAACTCTAAATCCCCCCCCCCCAATTTTTTTATCTGTACATAAACCTACAGTGCTTATACTTTGTAAATATTACTTAAACTACATGAATCTCATTTATACTTTGTAAATATTACTTAAACTACATGAATCTCATTTATACTTTGTAAATATTACTTAAACTACATGAATCTCATTTATACTTTGTAAATATTACTTAGACTTAGGAATCACGTCTTTTTCTTTTAACTAATTGCTTATCATTTGCATGCTTCCATTGTTCTACAACTTTGTACTTTTTGTATAATTGTCAATATTCTGTGGAGCTTTTCTCCCTGGGCCTCCACTGAAAACGGGCTCTTCTAGGCCCAGTGGACTATCCCGGTCATCAAACTGAAATAAAGAAATAAAACTAAATAAATACATTTTGCAGTCAAAAGCTATTTGTGTTTGTGTATATGCTTCAGTACATTTGCTATTGACTGCAGTGAAGCTGCAGCCAATGTAGCTCCTAAGCGCTTTGCGTGTTCAGGATTTAAGAAGTTTACTGAAGCACTCTGGCTAGTCTCACTGAAATGTTTGCTGCCACTAGAAAGGACACACTACAAAAAAAAAACTGTGTGGTCTGGTGTGAGTGCCTTGGGCTGATCTAAAATTTGTCATCTGTTTTCTGCAGAAAAAATAAACATCTTACTTTTCTGTAAAATGGACTTCTCTCTACAACTAAGGTGGGCTCTGTTGACAAGGAAATGTATGCAAATTCATTGTCCCTTTCTCCCATTTCTGTTTATACAAGCTAGGGTATTTGGAGCCAAGGGTAAGTGTTTTGTGTATCCCAAGGTCTGCATATATTCTTACTTTCAAAACTTGCTGTATTGTGGTTCTTCGTTTCATCATATGCTAAAATGCTTTAATCACTAGCAAATATGTTTTAAAATTAACAGCAGGTGAAAATAAACTCCACGCCAAAAACAATGGAAGTTCCGTTACGGAGCTGAAACTGAAATAACACCAAATAACCAAAACAAAGCTCCAGAGCTGGTTCTGAAGAATTCACGGCTGAAAACACTCATATCACTTCAAAATAATCCAAAGATCTAAAGTACAAGCCCAAGAAATTTATTAAAACAGTTCCACCAAGTAAAATTTAAGTAAAATTTTACTTGGTGAAACTGTTTTAATAAATCTTCTTGGGCTTGTACTTTCGTCCTTTGGATTATTTTCTTCCCAAAGCACCCCTTATCTCTGCCATAAGGATTTCCTCTGTTAGAGCAAATGCACATATGGATACACGGTTTCTATGATACATTTTTTCACACAAGTTGAGAATAGTCAGTCTCCTGGTCAGAATATCAGTTATTCAGTAGTTACCACTTTAATAGATGGCTATGCATTCAGAATAGAAGGCTTGCATTCCTTTCAGAAGTGGTGAAGAACTACTGGAATTATTTCACTTCTATTAATGGGGACCCACCAAATCAACAAGATAAACAATATATATTGGAATCTGCTTATAGAACTACGTCTTCCATTGTCTGGAGACTTTATACATGGAAATTTTTACATAGATCTTTTTATACACCTTTGATGATGAATAAAATAAATAATAAAGATAATCTATGTAAGAGATGTAATGTAGAAATTAATGCTGACTGGGCTCATATGTTTTATGACTATAAAATTGAAAGAATACTGGAAGTCAATTAATGAATTTTTGCAGGCTCTTTTTACAGATAATTTCATTATTTCTAAATCTCTTATATTATTCAACACACCTGTACCTCAAAGTGTTAAAAGGTTAAGCTTCCCTTGTTATGGTCTATTCTAGCAGTGGCTAGGAAAATAATAACTAGAAATTGGATTTCAGATACACCTCCTTCGTTCAATGAATTTAAAAATGTTATGAATATAGTGTGCCATATGGAAATAAACACAATTAGGACTAGAACAAACAGAAAACATCTTATTTTATTGTATGGGATAATTTACAAAATTTGTTAAAAAAATTTTAATTTCAATAGCATGGTATTTTAGTTTAATTAATTGATCTGATTGTAGTGGATGTCTTTGTAAATACTTTAGTTGTTTTGTTGAATATTATAATAATACCTATTTTTAATTACTTGTATAAAATTGTTATGATATTTCTCTTATATGTTAAAACAATAAACCTGTTTTGAAAAAAAAAGAAGTGGTGAAGAACATGTCAGGCAGAGCATTTGTCTTCAGTTAACTAGCTTGGAAAGTCGCAATTTATACTTCTGCCACTTGCCTCAACTAACATGGTACTTTGCAGTGTTTTCAGTAATAAAATTAGTCTCTGAAACTAGGTTTTCAGCTTGAAATTCAGGTTTATTTACAAAGAAAACATAAAATGGGGAGTAACAGAAAAGAAACATAGTCAATAATGCACTACTAGGCTGTTTTCCAAAGTTCCATTCAATGTGACACATTTCAGTCATCATAATGTCAGTATTTCTGATGATGATATATATATATATATATATATATATATATATATATATAGAGAGAGAGAGAGAGAGATCAGAGATGATTAGACAGTCCTTACCTTTACAAATCTCTTCCTTCTAGACTTCTTTAACTCACAAGTGGGGTAATTCTATTCATTCCTCAGTTCCAGTACAACAGACCTTATCCCTTTTCCAGGGAACTCTCTGCATATTAACAACAGATTAACACCCCTGTCTTACTGCAAAATTAAAAGTTTGTTCCCTCCTAAATAGGATTGAATTATTTTTGTTCAGTAGACATGTAAACCTCTGGAAGTATATATTACCTGTTATACACATTAAAAGTACACTTTAAATCTTTCCTCATGAGAAAACATTTGTGACAGGCCATCCTTTAAAACTGGGATTCATGAATAACAATAATATTCTCATTATAAAATGAGTTGCTTCTTGTAGCTCAGGATACAGGATTTATTCCTTCTACATCCATTTGCCTAGTCTGTGACTGAGTGAGCCAGTAACCTGACACTGCTCTTGGGTTGCCCTTGAAATGTGACACTTGTTTCCAGTGGGCTTACTCAGTTAACAAATATATAAAAAGCCTTAACAATATCTCTTTAAACACAGTAGAAATAAATATATTGAACATTATCATTTTTATATTAGCAGCATTCTGTACATCAGTCATCATAAACATTTATAACAAGACAGCCACAAAACAAGGATTGAAAAGTTATAGTAATACTGTCATGATAAGCAGTCATACAGAACAATCCAGTGAATTCAAATCATCAATAAGTAGTATAAATTGTAATATCTACTTTATTCCCATCCTGAGCATCCATTTCCTACAGTCTTTTAAATCACTTGATTAACCCCAAAGCCCCACCTTTAACATAAACACCTTTTTAAAATACAAGAGGTTTAAATTTAACTGACATGCAAAACTTTAGCAAAGTCAGTCTCCATAAGCCGAAATGTGTCATTCTGTCCCCTTTATTGACTGTTCAGTACATTGGCTCAAACTAAGTTTATTATTAATCAGTAGCTGTATTTCAAATAGTAAGGATAAAATACATTAAATATATAGTCTCTTGTATGCAGCACTCCCTTTGTTATACCACATTGTAATTTCCTCAAAGTTCAAAGTCTACTCAAGTGGCCAAGTGATATCTCTCTTCCTACTGCATATTTACCACAGCACAGATGATGACAATTTCTCCTTCCCCTTGTTCAGGCTTTTCTAGTTTATCAATATCCAGTCATTACCTTTAGCCTGTTCCAGTACCACAGATTCCTCACTCAAATAATCCAGTGATTGTGACAACCCTTGTAGACAATCATTCACAGACTGAGGGAAAGTCAACAATTTTATCCAGTTTGGAAAAATGCTTTAAACATCACTGAAATGATGGCTTGCATCTTAACTTACACCACTGACACTCCTTTATAACCATAAACTGCAACTGTTGCTTCATGGCAATCTTTAAAACATCATGATCTACAAACACTTACCTTTTATCAGCCATTATCTTCTTACTAGGCTGCCAAAGTTGCAGTAGAATTTGTTCTTTTTTATACCATGTCATAAACAGAGTCAAATTCATTACTTACCAACCATAAGTCCCCCCAGCCATTGATGATGGCAAGCCATAGGTTTCATCAATACACAAGCAATCTCTTGTGAAACCCAGTCCATTGCACCAACTCCAATAGAATTCTTCTTCACCTTCTAAGATCCCACTCAAGGGCAAGGTCCTCCACCTTCTTACAAAACCAGCTTCTATTTTGTATAAACTATTTGGCTGCTCATTTCACTGGGTTTATTTTCCATGTCAACCACTCTTTGTGGGAACAGCATCATGGAGTCATAACAACGCAGAAGTCCAGAGACAGATTCATTCTGTTGCCCAACTGCTATCATGACACTTTCCACATCTGCTTTCCCTAATTTCATAACAGTTCACTGATTGCTTTCTTTGTTTAGTTGATGCTCAGCATTGATAAAGTGCCCTTCACATTCTGTCTGCTCATCAAAAAAGATTTTTGTTTTACTTCTCCTTAAATCCGAGGTTGTCTTTTCAAAGATGACAACCTACAATATTGTTAACATAAAAAAAGATATTGAAAACAGACTTTAAACACAAAAGATACACGTGTTCATATTATACTGAATAGAATGACCTCAGAGAGTGACCAGAGTCTTGAATCACCATAAGATCTGTGTGATGTGACCTACTTTGATTTTAGCAGGGTATGTGACACAATAATGCAAAAAAGATTACTGTACAACTTCAAGCTAGACTTAAAGTATGTCCTATACTAGTGTCCTGAATTAAAATTGGCTATAGAGCAGAACACAATAGATACTATTACGTAGAATAAAAAGTAAAGAAAGGAGATAAGTGGTATATCACAGAGTTAATCTGTGGGATGTCTTCTTTAATTTCATTATAACTGACATTTTAGAAGACCTAAACAGAAAATACGACTCTTTGCAAATCACATAAAGATCTGTAACAAGTTTGATACTAAAACAGAATGAGGCAGGGCTATGCAAATTTAGAGTAATTGACAGATATGTGTCAGTTTAGATTCACTGCAAAGAGATGCAAACCAACACACCTGGGTTAAAAAGAAAGGTCCAAGAAAGGACTCCATAATGGGAGGTGAGTTACTAATTCTAAATATTTAAATAGACCATGGCATAATTATAGCCATTAATTTAAAGTTGGACAGTCAAACTGAGACAACAGTGAGAAAATGTGGTATCAAACTATATTCCCTAATGGTGCACTCTCATACCTGTGAGGAAAAGTTCCATCAGAAAACGAATAAAATGCACATCTGGATTTGTGGGACCAACTAAAATGGCAGTGCTGCAGGAATGTCTTCAGTGTTAGCCTACAAGCATTTCTGAAGGCAGGATGGGATACAGGATTAGATCCCAAAGTCAAAGTATGACTATGGAGGCTTCACACATTATCTCAATGGATCACTCCAGGTCAGCAGGCCAATGTGGGGATGATAGATTGTCAGATGGTATGCTTAATCAGCAGTAGACTGATTGCATCTATCTAACCTGAACAAGAGAGACAGATTCCTTACTCATAATGCCTTGTAGACTGAACATGAAAAAGCTATGTGAGTGTTTGCTATGTACTGCCATGCTTATGCTAAGACTAGAAAAATTATTGTAAAGTGCTTTCACATATATTTACCACTTTGTGCACTCATTTCTACAGTTGCAGAAAGTATCCTGTCATGACAGTGTATCAGAAGCTGAAACATTTGGACTAAAACAGTTGAACTGAATGACACCAACACCACTGAAAACAAGGCAAATGCCCTGCAGAAGTAAAAAACATGTCAAACAGCTGAGAAGGATGCCATCAATGAGTTTCAAGGCATTTTGGCAAGTCCAGGACTGATGGAAATTAAGATGAAGAACCAAACAACCAACAAAATGACAATATTCAACCTAGAATAGCTTGTATTTCTTGCAGCTATTTGCCTGGCCAGCAAAGAAGTAGAGGATTGCATACCTTAGATCATCATCCAAGTTAGATAAGAGGAAATGGAAATTTGGGAAAAGTCTTTACTATATGCCACAGGCAAAGAATCTGAACCAATTTGTAATGTGATTATATTTATATAGAGGCAAAGCATAATAATGGAGTCTGTTGTAGATAAACTGGAAGAACATTTTGTGACAAAAGGAAATGTGATTCATAAAAGGACACATTTTCACAAGAGCATACAAGATGGTGATGAGTTTGTTGAAGCACCTGCAAGACATTTTTATGAATTGGCAGAACACTGTGAATTTGGGGGCTGCTAAAGATAAGAAAATAATAGATAGACCTGTTATAAACGTTGCTGGCAGTGACATTTCACAAAAGCTGCAGTTAGTGTCAAATTTATCATCAGAAAAGAGTACACAGATAGCTCACCAGTCTGAATTAATTAAAAGACAGAGTGCTGATATTCACATTGTGAGAGATGTTAAATGGAAACACAAAACAAGTGTTATATAAGTCAAAAAGGATGACAATCATCAAAGCAAATGTATGAGTGCCATAAAGAGTGAGAGCAAGCTGAAAAAAGCACCAAATGCAACCGTGTGCTCACTGGGTCACCGGAAAGCTTAGCATACCATAAGAAGTGATAAAGGCTAATCCAAGTTGAGAAATTTTGCTGTTGTATGTAAAACTGAAGTGGTCAAGGAAGCACCAACTGAAAATTAAGACACAGGAAAGTGCAGAAGATGCTTTCTTTTTGGAATCAGTGATTAAACAGCAGGATACAAAGGAAAATGTCATGTAAAACTCCTAATTCATGGAACTCTGATGAAGTTTAAAATAGGCACTGGAGTAGTAATATCACTTGGTGCCTACAGAAGCATTTCAAAATGTCCACAGATAATTAGAACAGAAATAGAAATATGTAGCCCTGGCAGAAAATCTGAATGTAAAGGGAAGTTACTTAAAATGACTGAGTTGAAAGTGAGCATATATAACTGTTGGATCTATTTACTCATAGGTTTATAGGTAAGTATTAGGCTTGTTGCCCTTGCAGGCCATTTTAAGCCTAGCCAATTTCCCTTTTTGTGCTCAAAATAAATTATCCTATTTGGTTATAGATTAGCCTTGCCCATCCCATGGTCAATAATTATATATTATCCCTAACAAGAACAACTGGGATCATACCATAGATAATTTGAGGGGACCCATGCATGGGATAAAACATTTAGGAGCTGCCTGTATCCATTAGTAGTTCAGATGGCAGCCCTGATGGTAAATTTCCTATCCATAGATCTAAAGTTGCACTTGAATATGGACAAGGTTGAACTTTGTTTTATGTGGATGAGAAGTCTGTTCCACAGCAGCGATATCTATGTGAGATATACCTGTCCCTTCAAACTATTCTATTGATGTTGCAGAAGAGGATTAGATCCCTAGACCAATTATTTCTTATGACATTTGACTTGCAGATATGCAGTAAATCCATAAATAACAGGTCAGAGGATGCATTGTATGCCAGACACAGGTCACATCTTAACAGTTTGTAAGATAAAGAGTATAGTGACAAGGCTTTGAGTTGGTCCATGGAGAACATGTTTGGGTCTTGTTTCCTTTGAGTAAGGTATCTCTGTGGGCATTCCAGTGGTTGCATGTGTCATAGATCCATCTTTAAATAGTCAGCTGAATTATAGCATATGAATTGTATTTGATTGCTAAAACTGATGAAGTCAATGTGGATACATTTAGTGATGATGAACTCCTCAAATCAAATGCACAGTACTCCAGGTTAATTATCAGGAATGATATGCAGAGTTGTTTCCTCACTTCCTTTTGATGGTTTAAATGTCCCATCACAAATGCTGTTTATGCTCTCTTCCTCTTTTCTGCCATACTATGCCTGAGGTGCAGTTCTGAAATAAAAACTGCATCTGAACTACTAGTGGATACAGGCAGCTCCTAAATGCTTTATCCCATGCATGGGTCTCCTCAAATTATATTTGGTATGATCCCAGTTGTTCTTGTTAGGGATAATATATAATTATCAACCATGGGATGGGCAAGGCTAATCTATAAATCAAATGTAAGCCAGTTAAAATAAGACAAAATCCAGAGTTGTCCAAATGCACTTACTACATCCAACAGAGTACCATTCCTTATGTTTTCCAAAATGGAAGATGAGTTAAACAGAGTGCCAGCACCTGGTATAATAGAAGATGTTACTGAACCGATTGACTGATGCGCTCATACATAGATCAGTACTAGGCTAACTGCCCTTGTGGGCCGCCATTTTAAGCCTAGCCAGTTACCCCATGTGAGAATCAAACCCTACACCTTGTGTCTTTAAGATAAACACCTTAACCATTATACCAACCTCCCAACCTCATGTGTGCCTCAATGATAAAGAAAAATGGTAAAGTCAGACTGTGCACTGACTTATAGAAAGTAAAAAGCAAAACTAGAGAGGTTTATCTTGACAACTTTGGATGATGTGGCTCCAAAGTCAGTAAAAGAAAAGATGTTCTCCACATTAAATGCATCCAGTGAGTTTTGACAAATACCTATAGATCCAAGCAGCAGAAAGCCGCCACACTTATCACTGCACTGTGGAGAGATTGTTTCAGATTGATATGCTTTAGGATCATGAATGCACCTGAGATTTTACAGTTTCCTTTTAAGATTCTAGGAGGGTGTTACGGTTGCAATGAATGACATTCTTGTGTTTGGGTCTAATAAACAAATGCATGATGAAAGGCTAGAGACTGTGCTTCAGATGATTAAGAATTTAGTGCTCTAGAAAAATAAGAAGTGCTGCTTTGGAAGAACTAAAATTCAGTATTTTGGACTTTGTTTTAGTGATGATGGCATTTGCAACATGGAAGCAAAGTTACTATAGCTGAATTGCAGAGTCCTTCAAATTTCATGAAATGCAAGTGTTTGACAAGCCTAATTTATTGGACAAATTTGTATCGGAATTAGTGACAATGTTATGTCCTAGGACACAATTTTTGATAAAAGATGCTACATGAATATTGTAAGATTCCCAAGAGTAGGCTTTCAAAATGGTTGTCTATGAATATTGTCACTCTGGTACTTGTTTACTATGATGACACCAAACCTACTGTAGTCAGTGCTAATGGTAGTAGCTATTGGCTGGGTGTTGCCTTGATGCAGCTGGATGGTGGCAATCTCAAGCCATTTGTGTTTTGGTCCTAAATGATGACTGAAACAGAAAAAGTGGCATTTGCAAATACTTAGCAAGAATATGAGCATGTGAACAATTTCCAGATACATATTTGGACTGGACTGCTTCCAGTTGCAAACAGACAACAAACTACTAGTTCCTCTTATTAACTCATAAGTACTTGGCCCCAATACTCATAATTGCTAGATGACTGAATATAAAACAGTTTTTATTTCAGAACTGCACCTCAGGCATAGTATGGCAGGAAAGAGGAAGAGAGCATAAACAGCATTTGTGATGTGACATTTAAACCATCAAAAGGAAGTGAGGAAACAACTCTGCATATCATTCCTGATAATTAACCTGGAGTACCGTGCATTACACGGTGGTGGTGCTGCAGTAGCGTTGTCGCCTCACAGTTAGACGTTGTCCGTTCGATTCTCAGTTAAAGCGTCTTCTGTGTAGCGACATGCGTGAATGGGCGTTCCTTCGTTGAAGGTTGTGCGTTAGGCCCGGCAAGCCAGTATGTAAAAATCTACTGCCAATCATTAGCGAACCGGAGTTCCGCTGTGGCGACCCCTAACCGGGAAAAGCCGAAAGACACAAACAAACCATGCATTACTTCATTGTTTACATCTCTAGAAGAACACTGGGTAAAGGGGCATCAAATAACACCAACTGAAACAATGTGCAACTACTTATAATTTTATTAACCAGATAGTTCTATTATGATTCAGGGAAATTAAGTGATATCCACTCTGTGGCATAAAGGTTTATGTTGCTAGTGATCTGAGTTTGAAGTTCGGGTGACTGTAGGAGGTGGCAGGGAGGATGGCAGTGATGAACCACTGCCACCTGTCCCATCTATCTAGCTTGCCACACCAACCAACTCTCACCGTAGGTGGCTGAGCTCATGGGGGATTCCCAGACAGAAATGAATGAGCCTTAGAGCTCTCACCTGCTCAAGAATCCCAGCTCCATGGACCATGGAATGAATGGGCTGAAAGGGTGCAGGTAAAGGAGCAGTCAGGCATGGCGCTGTAGGGTGCAGAAGTCAAAAAGGAAATTAAGCAACTTGTTCAGAGTGATACAATATGAATGTGCATGTTGAAGGAATTCAGACCTAGTTCTTCACATGTAAATCCAAACACCTTAAACTATTTTGTCATACTGTTTCCTTAAAGAACATACTAAATGAACTTAACACACACACACACACACACAAACACACACATATATATTTATATATATATATATATATATATATATATATATATATATATATATATATATATATATACAGTAAACTCTTAGTTAACCGGCACCCATGGGGATTGGTAGATGCTGGATAACTGTAGTTTCTGGTTATTTGAGAGTTACTGTTAAAAATAAGCCTGACTAATATTGTACCCCTATACTATTTGTTTGGTTTGACTTGTTTTCAGGTTGGGGAGAGAGGGAATTTATTCCTATCTTCCTTTTTAAAAGTCTAAAACTCTAAAAACATATGGTATGTTTCTGCGGGGGGGGGGGGGGACAGAAAGTGCAACACATGAAAATTGTACTGTATTTCCTCTATTTTTTTTTTGCCGGTTACTTGAGAGTGCTGGTTGCTTGAATTCTGGTTAACTGAGAGTTTACTGTATATGTATATATCAGGCAGGTAATACTAGAAAATGAATGAAGCTATGAAGCATTCAAAAACTGCAAATAAAGTGCAAGAGGAACTCATGTTTCAGGGAAAACGTATAACCAGGAATCATGATGTGAAGTTTGCTTGAGAGGCACAACAAATGCAGTGAGAAACAGCCACCGCAGCTAGCAGTTCCAGAATGTCTGATATACCTTTCTCTACAGATAGGTTGGGCAATCAGTGGAATGTTCTAATACAGGGGAACTGTAGTATGTTCTACTGAGCACATACACTGGCACATTGACACATTACTTCATACTTTGAAGGATAGGCAGCTGCCAGCTGGCCACAGTGGGAGTTTACAGAGAACAATGGTGTGTCAGTCTGCAGGAGGCAGGCATGTGGTTGAAACAGTGGTTTGCTTGCACAGAGGGGTGCAGTTTTGCTATAGGAATAATGCAACTGAGGGGTATATATTGTAAATCTTACCACACAGAGTTAAGGGATGCTTTGTCTCCATCTTGACAGCTATTTTGTTTCCAGGGTTTGTCATGATGTTTGTGGATATATGATACTGTCTGCTGGCTTACTCTCTCACCCCATGCAAATATAGTAATATGAAGCAGGTAGAAGGGAAACATATAGAATATGAGACACGGCTGAAACTAGAAATGTGTCAGGATCTGTGATTTTACAATAGATACAGAGTTGGACAGTCCAGGTGAGCCAAGCTAGTTTTATTATACACTAGCCATTTCTATGTTTCACTTCTAGTTACCTTCTTACTTTTTCCACCCACGTCAGTGCGACAATTTAATTTCAGCTGTTGCTGGTGTCATTTTCATGTCAGGTGAGCATCTGCAAACATTAGGATATCATCTGTCTAGTTTGCATGTTCTTCTTTCTGCAAATGTTGCTGCTCACTATTTGCATGGGAACATTAACAGTGCTGGCATTGAAGATCTGCTCAGAAAGATAGTCTAATCATGTGTGTGTGTGTGTGAGTGCACGTGGAAGGATGTGTCTGTCTATTGGTGGATGTGCATCTGCAAAGGAGCACCCATGTATTATTATTATTATCATTATTCCTTCCTTTCTAAAGGTTCTCTTATGCTTACCTTGAACATTGCTTAATTCATTTACTTTTTCTACTCCTGTCACTGTATTGAAGCTGTAGTGCAGGCTGTTTGTTGTACCCATTGGTGCCTGTGTGCATTAGTACATGTGTCTCTGAATTAAAATGTGCTGCAGGAATACGGCCTGCTTCCAGATGTATGTGTGCGTCTATGTACAGATATATATATATATATATATATATATATATATATATATATATATATATATATATATATATATAAACTAGGCCTTCATTATCATTTTTTTCCTAAAAAATATACATACTTAGCATCCATGGATTCCAGCATAGCTCTTTTGATTATTTATTTAACATCGCCTGCTCCATTTCAGATGTTCGTTTATACTGTGTAGAGTTGATAAGCTCTTATGTGAGTAGCAACAACTCTGCATGTTGCAAAAGTAGCAAACCGTGTGCTTGTTATCCAGTGACAGTGTATCTCTCCCCTCTGTGATGCAGCAGAGTCCCCTGAATTCAAATGAGCCATCCAAAGACAAATTATGCTTCATCAATGTTCCTATATAAAGAAGTGTAACTCAGCTTAAATATATATATAAAAAAAAAACTAACCCTGCACCCCATAACCATTAATATACCAGCAGCATGGCCATACAATGTTGGCAAAAGTAAAAAAAAAACACTGAAGTGCAACGCCAGTTTACCTAATATAACTGCATGTGGTTTCTACAATCTGCCATTAAAAGAGATCAATGAAAAGTCACTCAATGAAACTACACTTATCTGAGTGTAGGTATGTCAGTGCAACATAAGCCACCACTGATATTCATAACACCAAGAATCATCAGCAGGGAGGGTCTACATACATCTCTGCATCGATGCATGCTGCATAATGCCCATAACTGGCTTACTGCATATGTCTTCTTTGCACATGGATGGCTTAGGTGGCCTCTGCTACTATTACAACTGTAAGTGTATGATCATGAAGGATTTACAGGGGCAGCACAGGGTGAAGAGATGCAGTGTCGGGAACTGCCATGTCATTAACAAAACAGCATGGTAACTGCCATACATCCTTCCTGTCCACCATACCAGACAAGCACTATTACCAGGTTGCACAGCTGTTCATGATATTTGTATATTTATTTGTTGATTTATTTATTGCACAATTTAACTTTATCAATGGATTGGATTGCATTGCAGTAGATGGAGCTCCCCCCATCCCGGGCCTCCACTGAAAAATGGCTCTTTCTAGTCAGACTATCCTGGTCAACAAAGACAAATAAATGAAATTGTTAGCCAGGCTGGTAGTCTCATCTACAGACCCTTTTCAGCCATAACCCAGGCCACATAAGCAGTCATAAAACTGACCACAGAATTATAGGTATGATGCAACACTGGCAGTATATAGACAGAGCAATATCAAAATTTAAACAATGGTCTGACATAGGGATAGAATAATTGTGCATTCTCAGAAATATAGTTTGCACAAATATACAAAAAGACTGCAGTCTTTTTAATCTTTATTAAATTCTTATATTGCAGACAATGACATAGGTACACGTACAATAACAGAAAACAAACCATAGCAAGCATTTTTCATATTCATGCATTATACATATGTTTTCTTTTCAACAATTATTATTCATTCCAACATTAAAGAAGTTGCTCAGTTTCTCCCTTACCCAAACCTCAATCCTTATCCTGAACATTATTTTGCATGTATTGTTCCTACAAATTCCATTTATTTCCATGTAATTTGCTCCTTCTTTTTTCTAAAGATCCTACTTCCAATTATTTTACATCCTTTACAGCATTCAGCACTTCAATTTCAAATGGTATATAGTTTCAATTTTCTCTTTCTAGCATTTGCATTTTTGGCAGCCAGTAGGGCTAAACTTTACAAGGGCTTACCGTGTCTGGGAAATTCAGATCCTATATCCCAGCCCAAAAAACTATTTTCTTAGTTACTTCCACAATATTTCTAACAAAATACTTTGTAGGGAATTTCAAAAATCTGCCAGCTCATTACATTCTTCAAAAACATCTTCCCAATTGCCTCTCTGTCTTATCACACTTTTAGCATTTCCTATCTGTCTGAGAAAAAATTATCTGAAGTCTGCTTGGTATATAAAATACCACTGCAAACACTTAAAAAGAAAAAATGCTAAAGCTTCTAGATTTTGTTGCATATGTTGGAGCTGAAGAGATGTCCTCCTATTGTTATTTTGTATTTTGCCTATGTTCATCGTGTTATACTGCTGCAGTCATCACACTTGGGTTATCCTGCCGTCAGGCGGTCCCGCAGTCGGCCGAATCCCAAAGTCTTGGTCCGGCGTCGGTTGTCGTCACTTCTTCCCTGACGTCAGTGTGACAGGGGGATAAAAGAGGCAGCTGACGCCATTTTCTCCAGTCTTTCTTGCCGTGCGGTGCCCGAAGCAGAAGCAGTTCACAAGTGCCGGTCGGCTAGCTCCTGAGATTTTCTAATCGAATTTCAGCCCGAAGTCTTCTCTAAAGCTAAGTACCCTGTTGGGGAAACTTTTCTTGTCTCAGACCGATGTCAGACAAAGTTAATAATTGCATTTCTTGTGGGAAGCAAATACCTCATAAGGATTTTTATTCTTATTGTATTCCTTGCCTAGGCCCAGACCACGACATCTCTGGTTGTCGGTTTTGTGCTAGGTTCAACAAATGTACAATCAAGCATCGGGCAGATTTCGCCCGACATTATTTTGGCAGAAAATTTAACTATAGCATGTCGTCGGAGCAACTGACATCAGCAATGATTAAAAAACGCAAGGATAAGGACAGGTAACCTAGGCCAAGACCAGATACCGAGGCCTCAGCAAGGCCTGCCGCCGGTTCTCCGGTTTTCAGCGAGGCGCCTACGCAGCCCCTGACTACCGCTGAATTAGAAATTCTGACGGCCTCCTAGACCGAATCAGCTGGGCCTCAGGAGCCGATTCCATCTCTCCCCTCGGACGCCAACCCTGACGGTGATCCGGAGATTTTGGACAGGCCTTCGGTTTCTGAAGGTGTCTTCAAACCGACAATTATCTCTATTAAGTCTGATGCTAAACTTAAAGCCCCCTTAAAAGTTAGGAAACCGGGTCCACAGACTCCCCCACAGCCCCCTATGCCTAAAAAACAGATGCTTAAGATGGCTGAGGATTTAATTACCCTTATCAGGGGTTCACAACCCCTCCTGACAAAAAGCCTAGACTGGAGGAAGATTATCCTTCCTCTGACCAAGCATCCATTTCCTCAGCTAACTCTGAGGATCAGGATTATTCCTTCCCTCCTTATGAAGACCCAGATGCTGAAGAGTCCATTCCCTCTGTCTCGCCCCCTGAAGACTACTCTTTTGGGGAAACTTTACACACCATGAGGGAACACTTCCACTGGGAAGGCCAAGATTACTCTGACTCTAAGAAAAGACTCCGTGAGTTTCTTCTTCTCCCACAGCATAGACTCCTTGTAATTCTTCCAGTTTTAGACATTTTGGATGATGTTTACACCGAATCTAGTCTAAACCCAGATTCCTTACCTCCTGCACCAGCTAAACCAGACACATACTACCGAGTTCCTGATTCTCATAAGTTTCTATATAAAAGCCCTGTTGCAGACCCCAAAACCATTTCCCAGGGTCCCAAAGGGGTTAAGGCCTCTACTGCTAACAATCCACTACCTTCTGAAAGAGATTCCAGAGCATTAGAAATATGGGGGAAGAAAATGTATACGTCTGCCACTTTGGCCATGAGGGCCTTCCACATGCTAAAATACCAGCAGTACTTGATTACACAGTTAAAGCAGAAAATGATCCCTCAGACAGATCAACCTGATTTCAAAGAGATGCAGGATTTGATGCATGCAGCAGAACAGGTGGGAAAGCATACCTTACAGTGTGGTTTTGATTCATTGGAAGCCTCATGTAGAGCAGCTGTCACAGGATCTGTAATACGTAGACATGCTTGGCTAAAAGAGCAAGCCTTACCAGAACATGTCAAAGCAAAGTTATTGGATGCTCCATTGCAGAAAGATGTGTTATTTGGTGTCAAAGCAGAGGAAGTTTTAAAGAAAATGGAAGAAAAGGCAAAATCTATGCAGACAGTTAAAGATTTTTTACAGGTACAACCTTCTCGTTTCAGCAGAAACTGGCCATCAAAAAACTGGTCCTTTCCTGCATCAGACAGACCCCAAAGGGGTAGGTACAGACGCCCAAGGGGCAGAGGCCAGCCACAAGGTTCTTTCAGGCCTAGACAATGGCATACAACAACTCAAAGAGGTGGAGACGAAAGATCTCAACCCTTCAGGAAACAAACACAATGACTTCCCTCTTCGCCTGCCAAGCAAAATTGCCCTGGCAGTACCTTTGGGGGGAAAACTGGCTCTATTTCCACAAAATTGGTGCATCATAATGAAGGACAAATGGGTTCTGGATATTATTACCCGAGGCTACAGATTTCATTTTCACACTTTACTACGGATGAGAGGCATGCCAAATCTGCCTCCAAACCAACGGGCAGAGGCACAAATGCAAATTTTAGCTCTCATGGATATGAAAGCAATTCAAAAGGTACCTACAAAGGAGCAAGGCCAAGGTTTTTACTCAAGACTATTTCTAGTACCAAGAAAGGACAAAGCCTGGAGACCAATTTTAGACCTCTCAATTCTAAACACATACCTGGAGGTACCCAAATTCAAAATGCTCACACTAAAGCAGCTTCTTCCCATGCTGGGCAAGGAGTCTTGGCTGGTAACATTGGACCTCAAAGAGGCATACCTGCATGTCCCTATCAGACAAGATTGCAGAAGATACCTCAGATTTTTGGCAGGTACAACGCATTATCAATTCTCTGCATTACCCTTTGGCTTATCTACTGCACCCAGAGTATTTACGAAATGCCTGGCATCAGTAATTGCATACTGCAGACAATGAGGAATACAAATTTATCCATATCTGGACGACTGCCTGATCCAAGCGGACAGCAAGGCCATTCTATTACAGCATCTGGCATTTGTAACAAAGCTGCTAATTTGCCTAGGGTACACAGTAAACAAAAAGAAGTCAAAGCTAATACCCTCACAAGACATAATATTCCTGGGTGCCAGCTTAAATACAACGGCCCAGATGGCTTATCTCATGCCAGACAAACAAAAACAACTGACTCAATACTTCAAAAAATGGCAACTTTTACCCAGCTCACTGCAAGGAAAATCCTGCAGGCATTGGGGTTCATGGCATCCTGCATTCAACTAATTCCACATGCAAAGCTGCATATGAGGAAATTACAATGGTACCTGAAAAGTGTATGGACTCAACACAGGCACAGCCTTGAAACAAGTATACCTCTCATTCCCTGCCTTCAAAAAGAGTTCCTATGGTGGGCTCAAGCATGTCAAATAAACAAGGGTCTCCCTTTTGTCTTACCTCCAGCAAACTAAACTATGACAACAGATTGTTCAGACTACGCCTGGGGAGCACACATGGCAGGACAGTGCATACAGGGCAAATGGTCGGCAAAACAAATGCATCTACACATCAACCAAAAGGAGATGCTAGCTGTGCAAAATGCACTGACAGCCTTCAAGGACCTCTTGCATCCAGGACAACTACTAATAAAGACAGACAACACCACAGTTATGTGGTACATAAACAAACAGGGAGGAACACACTCCTATCCTTTATGCAGACAGGCAATGACCTTGTGGAACACAGCATTGACTTACCAAGTACAACTGCAAGCACAATTCCTGCCAGGAAAGGAAAACATATTGGCAGACGAATTAAGCAGAAATTTGGCAGATCCTCATGAGTGGAGACTGCCATAAGTATTTTCAATGATAACTCAAAGGTGGGGCCGCCCAGACATAGATCTATTTGCCTCCCCCAATAATTGCCAACTACAGAAATTTTGCACAAGGGCTTATCATTCCCTAGCCTGGAAAGTGGACTCCCTATCATTCAATTGGACAGCACTGACAGTCTATGCCTTCCCACCACTACCTCTCTTGACCAAGGTATTACAGAAAGTCAGATCAGAGAGGCCACAAATGATCCTCATTGCTCCGGACTGGCCACGTCAGCACTGGTACCCATTACTAAGGACCTTGACTCACAGCCCTCCATGGATCTTACCTCAATTCCCACTTCTGTTGACTCAACAAAACTCTCAGATCCTTCACAGTCAGCTCAGGACTTTAAATTTAGCTGCATGGAGAATACCCTGAATTATCAATCAACACTTCTCTCAAAGGACGTCCTGAATGACATTTTGGAAGCCAGGAGGCCCAGCACCAGAAAAACTTACTCAGACAAATGGAAAAGATTTTGTGCATGGAACCAGGCTAAAGGCCAAAATCCTTGGATACCAAACATTCCTCAAATACTGCAATACTTAACTGAGATGCTACATACACAAAGGCCTTTCTTTCTCATCCATTAAGATTCATGCTTCAGTCATTTCAGCTCAGTATAATACGGATCCTCCCATATTCTCACACCCTTTACTAAGGCAGTTTCTCAGAGGGACTAAGAATATAAGACCCCCCAGAAAACCCCCAATGCCAGCTTGGGACCTCAACTTCATTTTAGAAAAATTAACACTGCCTCCTTTCGAACCAGCCTTCTCAGCAGAACTACAATACTTGTCATGGAAAACAGCTCTGTTGCTGACTATCACCTCAACACGCAGGGTCTCAGAACTACAGGCACTTATGGCAGTGGAACCTTTCATCATTTTCCATCAGGACAGAGTCTCTTTACGAACTAATCCTACCTTTATGCCAAAGGTAGTATCCAGTGTAGCTTTGAATCAGACCATTCATTTACCCACCTTTTATCCAAACCCCCAGAATAAAGGAGAAAGGCTCCTTCACTCTTTGGACATTCACAGACAGTTCCGTTACTATTTGGATAAGACAATGACCTTCAGAAAAACTGACTGTATCCTATGCTGCAGGTTCACAAGGAAAGGCTATTTCAAAACAGACCATCTCCAAATGGATAGCACATTGTATCCGCTTTTGCTACTCGCACCATGGGAAAGCAGTGCCTGTTAATATTAGGTCCCATTCTACCAGGGCTACAGCAACCTCAGCAGCCTTTCTCAGGGGGGTTCCAACCAAGGACATTCTGGAGGCAGCTACTTGGAGTTCAGTGCACACATTTTCCAAGCACTACCACCTTCCATTATACTCAAAAACCAGAGCTGGTTTTGCCACTGCAGTTCTGCAGGGCATCCTAGCTTCACCTAACCCAGTTTAGTACCAGCCACCCATCCATAGCTTTGGGATTCAACCCAAGTGTGATGACTGCAGCAGTATAACACGATGAACATAGTACAGTTTTGTACCTACCATAAATGTAGATGTTCGAGTGTATATACTGCTGCAGTCCAGGTTACCCTCTCACCATCCCCTCTACATACCTGGGTGTTAGTTATAACTCCATGTACATCAATCTATTGGATGCATGTCTATATGGTGTATTTGCTAACAGCTAGTACTATTGTTTATCTACTAAGGTATTTTTGCATAGTTATTTGTATTGCCTTCCTAGTTGGGGGCACCTGACATCTGGGGCAAGAAAAACTGAAGAAAATGGCGTTGGCTGCCTCTTTTATCCCCCTGTCGCACTGACGTCAGGGAAGAAGCGACGACAACCGACGCCAGACCAAGACTTTGGGATTCGGCTGACTGCGGGACCGCCTGACGGCAGGATAACCCAAGTGTGATGACTGCAGCAGTATATACACTCGAACATCTCCATTTATGGTAGGTACAAAACTGTACTTTTCCTTTTCTCTTCCCAGTCATTTGTAAACTCTTCTGATTGATTCTTATACTTATGAAATATTTTACATGCTCCACTATTACATACCTCTCAACCTCTTAGACTAAGAAATCTAGACAAAGCCATAAAAAAGTGGTACAAATAGGGACAATTTTGAAATATTGCTCTTACAGACTTAGAAAGTTGATAGAATAACAAGTTTTGCATTAGTATGAATTTTCTGAAGGGTATGAAGTCTAAAACTCACGTCTATCAGTATTTTCTAACTTCCGTCTTTAATGATTTGCCACTAATTTGCCAGAAAGCCACAATTTTATGAAAAATTGACCAATAATATAAGGCCAAAATCTGGACATTCTGCAAAAATCTGTACAATTGAGAGGTATGCCCACTAATATGCCGTGTGTATCAGCAGCTTCTATTTTAGTCTCAGTTAAAACCTCTATCAGAGCTGGTATTTCACTTAACACTCTCCCATCCCTTTATCTTTGCCTATACATTTGTTATCAGTCCCTTACAGGGAAGGCAGTCTCTAACACGCACTCTAAATTTCTGCTTAGCCCTATCTCACTCGATTATCTTTCCCTCTCCTATGTTCTGTGTTTGCAAACAATTAGACTTACATGGTTTTGTACATTCTGTGTTTGCAAACAATTAGACTTACATGGTTTTGTACATTCTGTGTTTGCAAACAATTAGACTTACATGGTTTTGTACATTCTGTGTTTGCAAACAATTAGACTTACATGGTTTTGTACATGCTGCTCTAAAATGAGTGGTCAGCCAGTATCAAATTATGAATATTTGTATACATTACCAAGATGCTGAAGTAAATGCTTTTGAATTTATTGAGTTTATTTAGTTTTCAAACAACTTTTTAATAATGAATTTCAGGCAGCTACTGCAACTTTTGAATTATTTTTCTCTATTACCTTTGTGAAGTAGGGCATTGGAAGTGATATAGCATTTTCTGAAGGAAAAGGGAATGCAGTTTAGCAATTTGTAGATGAAGCAGTTTCAAAACAGAGTTGCTCTGGCAGTTATTGGTAGTCGGTTAGTTGCAGTACTTTTCTTGGGGGCCATCTAAAGATATGAGCCTTCAGATCTTATTTATTGTCACCTGAAGGCTATAGGTGTTTCATGCAGAGTTCAGAGCAAATAATGAGAAGCAGTATTCAGATTTGGGCTTTTTTTTTTGCTTCTAGACAAAATATGTTGGAGTACTTGTGTGCTAATCTTGGCTGATAATCTGTAGCTTCATTTGTGAAATTCTGTATGTGTGTGTGGGGAGAGAAAGTAAGGTTTTTGTCAAAGAGGATCCCAGTGCATCTTTGCAGTGTCACTACTTGTAAAGGTATTAGTAGAGGGTCAGTAATAGTTAAGGTAGGGTTAATTTTGGTTTCATGATGAGTTGAGAGCACCATAGTATTTTTTTACAGTTAATGACTAAGTCAG
Source organism: Protopterus annectens (assembly GCF_019279795.1). Lineage (NCBI taxonomy): Eukaryota > Metazoa > Chordata > Ceratodontiformes > Protopteridae > Protopterus > Protopterus annectens. The sequence continues at coordinate 532,258,706 of NC_056727.1, read as the reverse complement.
TTTCAGCCGACCAGATCCATATAGAATTGAAATTCTATTGCAGATTTGCTTGTAGTGCGGGAAATGAATATGAACTAAGTGTACTGATATCACCTGAATAAAGCAATTTATATTTGGTAAATCAGATAAAACCAATTTTAGCTAGTCCTTTGAGTAAGAAAGTGTGATTGACAGATTTGGATGCATACATTAGGGCAATAGAACTGATTCCTGGTAGTTTTCCTTTGACCATTACTTTGTAAACATATTTAGTTACTATAAAGAGTGTAGTTTGGATATTGTAAATGTTTCTGAACCCATGTTGTTTGTACACAGTACATCATAGTTGGAAATGTATTACACTGATTGACTGTAAAATAGGTTTCCATAATTTTAGCTAGTGGGCAAAATATGTCTATTGGTCTAAAGTTTAATGATGAAAAATGTTTTTTAAATTTGTAAACAGGGACAATATTAGCATATTTTCAAGTGTAAGGAATAGTGCATTGCCAGTGGTAAGAATGAGGTTATAAATGTATCATAATAGTTTGTAGAAATGTTGTGCAGACATCTGAATGAAACTGAAGTGTGGTATTGAGTGCTTAACAGGTTTATGAGTACCAATATTGTGTCTTGCTTCTAGTGCCTGTGATGGAGTAGCAGTTTTAAAGTAAATTAGTGGAAATTCATAGGTCTTAAACAGAAGGCCATCAAAAGTGACGAGCTCAGCCTGAGTGAGTAGGGACTGTTGAGATGAGGGGTTGTACGTCATAAATGGAGGCCTAATCTTAGGCAGGTGTGATTACTGAATGTGAGATGCAGGTTGTTATTGTATTTAACATATCCAATAACTGTTTAGGAGCACCAGTGGGAGAAGTTTATTTCTTTTATGCGTGACTTTCGCAATAATTGTAGCAATGCATAAATATTGCTTTAATTTGTAAATGCCGTTAAAATGGACATTTCTAACTTGAACACAAGGGTAGGTGTGTGCTAAGAAGAGGTGTACAATATATACTTAGACCCTTTCAGGTTATGTGTTGAAGGAGAGCAAAATCCATACATTATCCAGCAAGTATAATATATGGGTTTTCTGTTATATCTGAAGATACCACTGTCAGTCAGAAATTTCACAACATTAACCACATATCCCTGCACAGAGCCTTCATTGGTTTTGGGATTATTTTCAAATGACACCTGTCAACTGCCAGTAACTATATAAGCTATCACTGGCCCATACTCCTTCAAGTTCTACCACTCAGTGAGTTAGTCTTGTCTTCTGCCTTTGCTATTCCATTCTCCTTCTCACTCGGTAACAGTTAGTCTAGCCTGTTGTCCAGCTATTTCTCAGAAGAAGTTCTGAGAAATAAATGCCAAAAAGGAGCAAGGACTGATCCCTGAGGGATTCCACTTGTGACTGGCCTCGTTGTAGAGGTGGACTCCCCAGTTGTAACTTTCTGGATCCTGTCTTTGTGCCAGTTGGGTATCCACCAGTGCCATATGAGTTTGTACCTAACCTCTTGAGTTTGTCAACAATGCCCAAGTGGGGTATTGTGTCAAATACCTTGGCCTGGTCAAGGTAAGCAGTGTGAATGATTTTGCCCTCATCCATTGCTTTAGCGACCTTTTTAAAGAAGTCCACCAGGGTAAGTAGGCATGATCTGCCCTTGATGAAACCAAACTGTGTTGGGTCCAGTGTCTGGAGGTTTACTATATCCTCTACTGATCATCTCCATGATAATTCTTTCCATGGCTTTACATATAAGACAATGAGACTTATGGGTCTGTAGCTTCCAGTGTCTGTAGATGGCCCACCTTTGTGCAGAGGGATGACTGTTGCCTTTCTCCACTCATGAGACACGAAGCCTGTTTGGAGGCTACAGTTAAATAGTAATTTTAGAGGCCCTAATAGATCATGTTTCATGGTATTTAGAAGGCATCCTGGGATATTGTCTGGGCCCACTGATGCAGTGTTCTTGGTCTTAGAGAGACCATTAAGGATCTGTTCCCTAGTGATAGTAGGGGGAGTTATATTTGATGACATTTCATGAGGTAAGGTTGAGGGGGAGAGAGGAGTAAAGTTGGAGGTGAGTTTATCAGACAGAAGGTTTGCTATATCTTCTGGCTCAGTACAGGTGGCTCCATTTACAATGAGCTCTGCACACAATTGTGTATTGCTTTGGAGGTTGTAGACATAGCTAAATAATGCTTTGTGGTTGTCCTTGGCCTGGGAGGCCAAACTTACCTCAAATTTGGCTTTGGTAGACTTTATTTGCCCTCTGTGTTGTTTGTTTAGTTTGATGAGAGTACTTTTACCCTTCTGGATGCTGCACCTCCTAATTGTTGCCATGATTTTCTTCCTCCTGTTATACATCTGATTGATTTTGTGATTCCACCAGGGTGGCTTGTTTTTTGAGTTAGTTCTGTATTTCTTCCTGGTGGGTACAGCTACCTCTATGTAGCTATTAACATGCTTGTACAGGGTTTCTGTGAACAGTTCTGCACAGGCAGAAGTGTTCTCAGAGTTTATTGGGGCTTGAAATTTTGCCAGGTTCTCACTTAATAGCAAGAGGTTAGCCATAGAATCATTTCTGAATATTCTTGGTTGAACTGGGGGTCCAGGTTTTATTTTTACTTCAAAGGAGACCATTTTGTGGTCTGACCTTACCAGGGAAGGCATTACAGTAGGAGGTGTGCAGCACTCTTCCATATTAGTGAAGACCAGATATAGTATGGTTGCACCCCTGGTTGGTGTATTGACTATCTGGTCCAGGGAGTTTGTGTTTACAAAATCCAGGAATCTCTGTGCATGTACATTTGATGTCATATAGGATTCCCAGTCAATAGTGAGGTACCCATGAATATGGTATTGGGTTGGATGGTTAGTGTTTCTAATAAGTTTAAATACATGATGTGGGTTTCCTGGGTCATAGAGGGGGACCTATAGCTTGCAAAAAAGTGGTACTGGATCTTACCTATGGAATATGGAGCAGCTCAAATGCATTGTCCAGTTTGACCAGCCTTGAAGTATATTTATTGTTGCTGTAAGTAGAGACACCTCCACTTTTAGTCCTTGCCTGTGAAGTAGCTGGTCTAAATGTGTGGAAGGCATTATAGCCCTGCACTGTTGGTGTGCTCTCCATGGCTTTAAAACACATCTCAGAGACCACACAGAAATCAACATTCTCTAGGGTAAAGAGAGCTTCCAGGGAGTGGAGTTATTTTGTTTAGGCTCCTAGCATTGAGCAGTAATACCTTTAGATTTTCTTGGCTTTTATTCGCTATGTCGGAAGTACTTTCAGTTTGGCATTGCCTAAAAAGGGCAGTATGGGGGAAGTCAATGTTTTAGCTAATATTCAAAAGCCTAGAGGGGAGAGGTGCAGACCATCCCTGGCAAAGCAGTGTAGTCTGTTAAACATCTCCTTCCATACTGACAAATATTGCACCCCCTTAGAATGACACTAGAAACTAAGCCAATTATTAAAGTCAGTCATCTTTTGTTTGTATTGTGGCATCATCCTTGGAGAAGGTAAAATGCTGCTCAATGCTAGGCTCATAGCAGCCTGAGACACATATTCCAAGAGCTCTATGATGTCTCTCTTCATATAGTCTAGGGAGGTACATCTCATGTCATTTACTCCCACATGGACTATAACTGTGTTGTATTGATATTTATGGTCCAATGACCTGAGTGCATGCGTAAGATAAGCAACTGACCATAACTTTCTCCTTACTCTGCCTGATGACAGGGGCATCAGTGTGTCTCATGATGGAGTCTCCAATGACTAGAATGTTGGATTGTGTGTTGACTTGCCTTATAGGCTTAGAGGTAGAGGCTCAATAAGATGTAGCTCTGTGTGTTGATGTGAGTGTTTTGAAAAGTGTGTTTGGGGCTGCTGAGGGTATTTCTTATGTGTACTTTGTCTAGGAGGTCTTTGTGATTTAGGAAGGTTATATGTAAGTGCCTCAGTATATGTGGGTCTATATGTATGCTTTGAATTGTGTGGATGGGTGCAGCATGTGTACTACTGACAACCTTATTGACATTAAGAGTACTTTTATGTGAGAGCTTTGCCTCAAGTGATGTTGTTTAAATACATCTCTCACATACCATATCAGTTTGTTTGAGAATTAACTGGTTGCCATTAAACATGAGGCAATTTCTACATTGCCTCAGGATACCCATATCCTCCAAGCCAGTAACAGAGACAGTAGGAAAGTTCATATCCATGGCAGCAGACCCTTTTTTTTTATTGATTAGACTGTTGGAGTGAGAATATCAATCACTGTCAGGAGTATCTGGTTTGCAACTATGTGGATAGTGCTTGTCACTGCCAACTAGATGCCCTGTCTGGAACAAGATTTTGGAGAAATTTCAATTGTGCTTTTACAGGAAAAATGTCACTCAATGTGTCTGAGTCTATACAGAACACTGCCAAACATTCGAGGGGAAAGCAATATGTAGACCCTGAAAATTTAAGGATGAAGTATTTAGGCAGATATTCTGAAGTTAGAAAGAAATCAAGCAGTACTTACTGAAAACAAAGAATTAGCTTGTTAAGAATGATGAAAAGAGGGGAGTCGCATGAATGGCTACTGCCTGGCTACTACTAATGCTGGTCTCACCACAGCTTCACTCTTTTGGGATACAGTACTCCTTTGCTTCTTCTCTCACCAGAAGCAAAATGTTAGCACCAATTCCAAGAAAAGAAACAAGCCACAGCCTGTTTGGCTGAGTGTGTCTAGCCTATCTGCTAAAAATATTTTTCCACACCAGCTGCCTTCATTTACCAATGAATCAACTACACATACTAGAGCAATGTAAATCCTTTGTTTTTTTTTTCCAGCATGTAGCAATATATGTCCTGGCAATGTTGTGCAAACCTAGAAAAATTAAATACCTGTTTTGAAGTCAACAAGAAAAACATCAGAACATAGAACTGGTAGGTACAACCACTTAGGCAGTGTTTCAGCTAGTTTCATGCACAGGATTTGCACCAGGCTACAGTCCCAAAACATATGTAAAGTAGATGGGTCAGTAACTCCACAACCTGAATAGACTGAAGTAGTCAGGAACCCTTTCATGCCACTGGCCTAAGTGGTCCCTTCATCTAAGAATGGAATCAATTTCTCTAAAATATAAGAACAGTCTGAGCTTTCTCACTAAATTCAAATCTGCTGTTTCTGCCACAAGATTAGTGTCACCCAGAAAAGAAACATTATCTGTGAGCTTACACTTAGTTGTCTGTACTCATCAGTTATAGCCACTATATTGATTGTATACACATCACTTGTCTGATGCTGATAAAAATGACCACATTCAAATATTCCAATTTGCTTTACACAAATACATACTAATCCAGCAAAGACATATATCCCTCAAACCCAACTATAGCCACATTGTTGATTGTGTCTTTGTCAGACGCCTATATAAAAAATACGAAATTAACATATTTCAGGTTTATTTCACACAAACACACAGTAGCCACAGTAAAGTATTCCAGTTTCATTCACACACATGCCCAGTAGTCATACAAAGCTATATTAAATAAACAGATGACTAGAGCATAATGTACTTTCATCCACAGACAGCCCCAATCCAAACCAGCAGTTATAGCCACTATGTTGACTATGTGCACCTCTTATTGTTAGGCATAAATAAATTGCATGTACTTTATTGGTAGCTTTGGATGAACCGCATGAAACTAAATAAAGTTAGCTATTGTCACACCATAAGACCCAACTGTGTGTAGCACAGTTTGAATAAAAAGTATTTATGATGAGAACATAAAAACTATTAGCCAGTTGCAAAATATGCTTATGCTAAGTCTATATCGACAATCTCTACAGAAGAAAAAGTCATCCGAATAATTCCACATTAAAGAAAACTGTTAATGACACAGCTGTTGTAGTTTCCAAACAACTTTGCTTTTCAATTCATTTCCAAATGCAGTGCCTGCTGCACTTGAAGAATAAATGGTCTATTTGCATTAAAATGGTATGTTGATATCAATCCCATATAATTTACTGAAATGGTTAGCTATGCATCAGGGAATGACTGACAAGAAACAAACACAGCAGCAAATTTTTAACTAAATGCAGAAATCCTTTACAATTCAATCTTGTAGAGCAGACTGTATTCCAATAATATGCACCAATGAGTACATAATGGATGCTGAAGATCAGGTAGTTCTGAACATTACTTCAAATCATGCATACTACACTAAACTGACAAATGTTAACCCCTTCACAGTTGCTGGAGGCTTTAAAGAAAGCTCTGCAAAAATGTATTACTAAAATGTAAAACATTTACATAATCGGCCAGATTCAATAGACCTTACATGGTCTGTTTACACCATGTGCACATTGTGCCACAATGTGCACATGGTAGTGCACTGTTTTGGATTCAGTAAGTGGCTCTACATGGTGTATAGAGCCATGCAAACAAGGTAAACACCATGGCATGCGGTTTGTAGAGCCATGCAAACAAGGTAAACACTGTGACATGGTAATTACAGCATAAGCAGCTGGACTGTACACGAATCAACCAAACCAAGATGGAGGACCTATTGCACAAGCTTTAAATCAAATCTGTAAACTCAGTGCTGGTTTTCCTTGTGAATACCAAAACCTACTGGAATACAGTCATGAAAAGGAGTCTACACAGAAAGAATGTTAGGGTGTAGTTGCTTTAATTCATGTGCATGTGCAACAGGCTGGAGTCTATGCTGCTACTGCTGCTAAAAGACCATGGCCAAAAAGGAGAAGAGTTTTTACACCCCATTTAACTTATCACAATCTGCATGGTGTGGAATTTGTAGAGTGATACAGTAGACACACTGCAGGAACTCTGTAACCTCTGTTGTCCTTATGACGCCCCGACCCTGGGACAGTAATCAAGAAGCCTCAATCCTCACAACTGACACCAATGGGGACGTTCACTGGGAGAATAACAGGTATACACACATTATCTCCAGATGCAGCTCTCTGAATCAAGCACAAAAAAAGCACAATTTCCCTTAAGACCACATGGGGAACACAGTCAGTCCAGGACTGGTTTCTCCCTCTTTTTCCAAATCCCCAGTAAAACTCCCCACTGGCACAACTATAGAGCTGAGATCTCATCTAAGTATATAAGCCAAGACCTCCAGCACCCTCTCATTCCAACCAATGCTTCATGTTCTTGCCCAAGTAGCTGACACATACACTCTTTGAGGTTTGATTTACACACACACACCTGGGAAAGACTGGCACAGGTTTACAAGCGATGCCCCCTTCTGCCCACATTATAAGATAGTTATGACTGCCACCAGACACTCCTGCCTGCTACCTTAAGGTTCTTCCAAGGGTACCCAATACACTGAGCTGAGTGAAATTAATATTAATACAAAAGGTAGTTTGACCAAGAGCAAGGCTATTAGGAGTGGCCCACAGTGCCACCAAATAAATATGCAATTACTCAAAAAACTTAAATATCTCTACAAAGATCAGCCAGAATGAAAAGTTTAAATATATTTAATAATAAATAGTAAAAGAACAAGAAAATACTAAGTATATATTCACAGTGACATCAGAGTTTAAAATCACAGGAAATATTTAAAATAATATTGAAGGACAGGCTCAGGCAAATAAAGAAAAAACAATATCTAATCTAAGCTTCACTATATTCCTGACTGAATCTAAGAGAATTATTATTCCCTACTTACTAATAGAGCAAGGCAGATGATGTGGTGAATGGTCCTTCTTGTTGTCAGGCCCAAGACAGAATATAGAATGATCAGTCTCAGTAAGAGACAGCTCAAAATAATATCTAAAATATTACTTTTGGGATACCTTGCAGAATTACATCACTTCTGGTCATCTGACTTCTAGTTCCCATGCAAACCCCCATTGCTGGAAGCTAGCAGGATTTAGCACCTACCTGTAAAAATACACACACAAGGACTGGAAGTTAAAAAACAATTTCATAGTTCCATGCCTCTAGAGTAGTAATTAGTTCACCCCTAAGACAATACAGAAAGCTTCCTAGTATAGACTTTGTGTCACTGGCTACACTAAACCTGTGAGATAGCATCTTTATGGCCTAGTCCGTAAAGTGATTTAATTTCAGATACACTTTAAAGTTTGCTGGACTGAGGTTAACCTTCCAATTTCCTCGGTTAAAACATATACATTTAAACAGTTACAATAGTCCATGTACATTTCTGTTCTCTCCAGTAGGGCATACTGTGGATACATTTGAAACACAAGCACTTTACAAATACCTTTTCAACACTAACATTTGTACAAATCAGTTTGATATATACATGACATACAGTTTTAATACATTTGCAACACAAGCATCTTGTATAAATCAGTTTGATATTCACAAATGACACATAATTATTTACAAAATTCCAGCTAGCTGTGCTGGCAGTACTGTCCTCAACTAAGACCCAGGGCAAAATGACGGGAACCCATACCAGTGGAGACAAAGGTATGTGTAGTATTTAAAATTCCAGCTATAGAAGCCTTTCAAAAACCAATAAGGGACATGCTGGGGGTGTCACAGGCATCAGCATCCAGGATCCTCCATCTATTCCTGAATGCTATGTTCCCACATGCCAGTGACCACATATATTTCCCCGTACTCTTGAAGAGAGGGCCACAAATATGCAGGAGTTCTACCCATAGCACACTACCCTGAAATATGGGGTGCCATAGATTGTACACATATAGAAACTGAGGCACCACCTGGGGAACAGGGAAGCCTCTACATAAATAGAAAGGGCTTCCCACTCGATTAACTGGCAAGTCATGTGTAATGCCAAGGGAATCATCATGAACTTGTGTGCTGGCAACCTGGGCAGTTACCATGAATCACATATCTGGCAGACCTACCAGCTGTATCAGATGTTCACTAGGGGGGATATCCCACAGGGTCCTTTACTGAGGATGCAGGTTATGAACTGCAACCATGTCTGATGACACCCATCAGAAATGCATGCACAACTGTTGAAGAATGCCATAATGAGGCATACACTGAATCCAGAAACATCCTAGAGCATGTGTTAGGGCTGCTGAAGTCATGGTACCAGTGCCTAGATACATCTGGGGAAACCCTGCATTAGAAGCCATGTACATGTACTGAAATATTTACCATCTGTGCCATTCTACACAACATCATCCTGAGAAAGTAGCTTCAGCATGATCAATAAGGGGAAGGGGCACACTTCCCACCACCAATGGCAAGGGTATCACAGCCACAAGCAGGTGAGGAGTCAGAGTGGGAACTAGCAGCTGCTGTGGGTGTAGGCAGATGTATGCATGCTCATTATGCCCTCGCATTGGCTAAGAGGAAATGCATAGCACATTCACTCATCACCTAAGGGACCTAAAACCTTTATCCTACGCACGTACATATAGCAAAATTGATGCCAGGCAATGCTCACAACCTTTACCTACCCATGTAATAGCTGTGTAGTGCTAGCATCAGACAGAGCCACCCCTTTGCTAAAATTGTTGAAACTGCTGGATTTGCAAGGAAAGTGTTGAACCTGGAGTGTACTGTGTAATAATACAAATGAATGGCATATCCTTGCATGTTGTTACGTGGTAATGTAAGCAGGTAAAAGGTGGGTGATTTGTAGAGAAATTACTTTAACATGTGACAGCAGAGACTTATGTGACTATATGTGCCTTGTATGAAGTAGTAGGCCTCAGGCATCAAAGATTCATACAGTCATATTTTTCAAAAGTACTGATGGTCACCGAATTTCCTCAATTCAGCACCATACTTTTGTACTGGAAAATCATTAAGGAGAAAAAGTAGAATGTAATGAGACACATTTCAGTTTCAGACCTCACAACCCGCACAAGATCATTAACAATACGGATGCAAAAAATGTTTGATTCTATCAACTCTCTAACTTTCCAAGATCAAAATATGTCAAAGGTACAAGTAACAAAACAACAAAAACAGAGGTATACTGACTAAGTCACCTATGCACCCTGAGCATCAGACACAAATGTTATGTATCCCTGAATCCAAAATATAGAAAACAAGGATATGGCACGGTTATCATCACTTGCACAGGGTGTTGTGGGGGGGGGGGGTTCAGGAAGCCTAAGGTGACACAAAAGGTTGATGAGTGTGTGTGAGTGAGAAATAGAAGCAGACTGACATCACGTCTGAGCCATGTAACTGTTGTGTATGTGTTGGTATGGGTTCCCCATGTGAAATTAGTGTGTGAGTGTCTGCATGAACACAGCCCAGCTCTGTGCTAACTCTACATCTTGGCATGTCAGACAGGTGTAACCCATGCATGGTGGATGTGGCAGTTGATTGTAGTCCTACCCAGCCATAAGAACTGGCTCTGCCAGAAGTTGCACTGGCATGTCCACACCCACAATCAGATGTACTGCTGCTACCTGAATGCAACTGATGTCAGCTGGATGTGCTCCCCTCATGAGGGCACCCAGGACCACAGTCTCATGGTCTGCCATATCTGTTTGTGGACACCTCAACCACTGATGGAGCAGTGGAATTAATGCCACTATGGGACTGTGATCAGGCATGGGCATATCAGCTAACAGAAAATGATGTGGCTGTCCTACACCATGAGGATGGCGTCCACCTCCCAGCAGACATTCCATCACAGAATCACACATTTCAATGTGTCATTCATCTGATCCATTGAATTGGCAATATGATGGAGGCAGTCACGCATGTCAGCCTGTGCCATATCTACAGCAGCATTTCTCTGGAGGACCTATGGGAATGTGCCTGTGCCCCTATGACAGCCCTAAACATATGTTGAATGGCACTGGAAGACACACCTGGATCAGGTAGAGGATGGACAGCAGGCCTTCTCCGAGCACCCCTAACAACAGCCCTGCATGGCACCTCACCCACATTTTGACTATGGCCAAAGTCAACAGGCACTGAAGCCACAGTAACCACACTTCTCTGATTGTCTCACCCTCCACCTGTCCAATATCTGAGGGCTCACTGGAATGGGTTGGTGTAGGCCTACTGGCTGTGTCTGATAGAATTACAGGGGATGGCTGAATGTCATCCTAAGTGTCAGATTCAACCTCTGCACCCCCCCGACTGTGCTTCTGTCTGGCCACTCTCATCATCAGAATCTGACGATACTCTGACATCAGGTAATAAGAGTCCTACACTTCTACTGTGATGATCACCTGTGATAATAAACAACAAACACAGGAAAAAAATAATAGCTACACTACTATAGTCAAATGTATGCTAACAAAGTACCAGTATTGCCACTACTACAGACAGTACAACAATACACACAACAGTCTTGACACCTACATCACACATATGGGTAACATTATATATTTCTCTAAACTGCTCATCATGACTGACAAAGAAAATATTTGTCTTACCATGCGCAGATGATGCTATGCTTCCCATGGACCATGGCCCTAGGAGAAGTTGAGCAAATCATTACAATTAACAGTAACACAAGAGGTTAAAACATTTTGGCCTTTATATGTCCATTAGTTATACTTTCAACAAGAACCTGGATGACAAGTCCAACCTAAGCCCATGCATAAGCAATCAGAATGTGTTGTTAACTGTAGAAATGTACAATTGCCCCCTCAAACAAATGTATTGTTAAACAGAACTAATGTATTGCTGTCAATATTTTACCATACAACAGTATTTAACAATTGAGATACATAAGCCTACCTGGAAACTCCTCCTGGGACATAACTGTTGTCCCTTAAACTGTAGCACCAATGTCAAGGACATGTTGCTCTGAACTTTCCTGGGAGCTGTCTGGATCCCTGACAATGGACGGGAACTCTTCATTTGTTGTTTGTGGTGTCACTGTAGTAGGCCCACCCCAGTACCCATTCAATCACGGGCCACTGATCTCCTCCATGCAGATGAGAATATGTCAGTGGCCCTATGGCGCACCTGGTCATATGTCTTGCTGTGGCTGCCTACTGCAGTCACATCACCAATTATGTGCTGCCAAATTTGCATTCTGCCTAACATATCTCCATGTCCCCTCTCAAACGGAAATGCACCATGTCCCCTCAAAGCTTCCACAATGACCTGATTCTCAGGGTCACTGCATGGTGTTTTTTGTGGATTGATACACCTGGGTGCCATACTCCTTGGTGACCTAAAATACAACAGAAGGATAATACATATAAGTATCACATAATTGAAAAAGTCCTCTTTCCAGATAAAACATAAAATGTAGAATTACACTATCACCTACTAGAAAAACATGAAACAGTCAAGATACTGAAATACAAAAAACAGGAATTGTGTGGTTGTAACATATTACATTCATGCACAAAGCAAGGCTGGATGCAAAACAAGGAGAGTAACAATAGCAACATATCCTTGTTTGTGCCAAAGCAGAAATGCAACTTTGCTCCACACTGCCAAAAAGAAGAGGAACATGACACATTTTGCTAACAAACCATCAGTGAGATGTTAAAAGTGCTATCAAATGAACTGTCCCTGAAACATGTCTGCAGATTTAACACAGAACATTCCACTTTAAGTTATTTCCAATCATGTCTACCTGTGGCCAGCACTCTCCCAGAGGGGGGTATGATCCATCCTAGAAGGATAACACCCATGTGTCATTGACAATATAGGATAATTATCATTTAACAGAAATAACAATAGAAGAGTGCACACAGAAAAAAAAATGTTGTAACATTAGCACTTGTGATGACAGTTAATAAGGCAGTGCATCTGAAAAAGTGAAATGTCATTACAAACATGCCATTGCCATCAATACATGCCTAAGTAATGCATACAGATAAAAGCAGAATTTGCTAATGAAGATAGATAGATAGATAGATAGATAGATAGATAGATAGATAGATAGATAGATATTAACATATTTTCTTAATAAATTTTCAGCATATGCACTATAGGGTTGAAAAATGCAAGCATGCCTTCTCAAGGTCAGTAGTCTTCTGTGCAGATATATCCCAAACTAATAGCCTCTTCTGTGTTCTCCACATAAATATGTCTCCTCACCTTCAGGTTTGCTACCTACACAATTGCCCTTTTATGGTGTAAATTCCTGGCTTTGAACACGGTGAAGATGCAAATCAGGTGTGAACTCATTGGAATTGCTGAGTCCTGAATACTTGATTCCCTGTAGCACATGTAAACATAGTGCAGGCACTACCTGAATGTTTGTTGCTAATGGATTGCAACTGTGAATGATTACTGGTAGGGAAAAGGAAAACACAGCAGCAATGCAGACTGCCCTACCTCAAGTAGGTGCATCAGCCACATTAGACATACAAAGTGTAGAAGTAATTTTATCAAGGTTTTACATGTAAGTAAGCATCACACAGGTCACACTTTCTGTTCACTAACATCCAACCTTCCATTCATTTATTGAAAACTGTATATTATTGCCATTTAATATCCTCACACATTTTAAAGACAATGATATAGAATGCCTTACAGACTGCATGCCTTAGACTACTGCCCAGATAACAGAATGAGCAACAAACACAGAGAGATAAGACAGAGCTGCATTTTTGCAAGCAATAGTCATAAATGGTTGTGTGATCACTCAGTGCACTACATCTGAAATTAACACATATATAAATAACTGCCATATTGTTTGTTAGTACAGTGGATGATATTGCAGTTGGTTGTATGTAGAATGATTTCAGTTCCCTGCTACAAAGCGGTTTGTGTGGCAAAGAGGGATAAGACATCTTCACTGTGTTCTGAAGATTCACTGGAGTGAGAATTCAAATCCAGACCTGTATAAAAATATTTCATGTATACCAACAAACATTTTGTAGTGTTTATATTGTAGAATGCTTTTCTTCATTTCAACTACTTTTTCCTTTTTTTCTTTTTTTTTTTTAATGCCAGTGTTTGCACAGTGCACGGCTAAGCACAAACAAAGAAAATGGAGAAATACAATGAATGAATGTCTGGTTTAGCCTTGCTTATCTCCTTTGCATGGAGCTTAGCAATGTACAAACCCAGACTAGTGGCCCACACAGGAAGCAGACAGAACACCTGCAAATAGGGCATCAGTAAAAGTATAAAGGTCAAAAAGGATACAATGTTGCAATTTTTGCTTTGCACCATGTAACACCACTAAGCACCATGACTTGGCTGTTAGCAAGGTTGCCCAACACCTGCAGCCATCAAACACCTGCAGAAAGGACACAGTCAATAATTGAAAATGGATGCATTCAATTAATTCTGTTGGGGACCGCACATGCTAAGCAGCGTTGTGCTGAAGTTACACACAAAACTTAAGAATGACTAGGAAATTATGGAACTGTCATGTAACAACTCCTGTGGCAGCTGGTATAAGTGTAAGGCTATAATACAGCTGGTCCTGGGTTCTAGTACAGGGTGTGCAACCTATTTTTACTGTTGTGACAGTTCAGTTTTTAGCAATGAACAGGAAAATATACAAGTATTATTTTAACATTCTTGTGTTAATGGGTATAAGTGCAGGGCTGCCATACCCATGGTCCTGGGTTCTAATACAGGACATTCCAGACATTTTTACTGTTGTTCCATTTCCCATTGTATTCAATCTCAGTTATAACACTTTAGAAAGTGGAGCTGATATGAATTATGTGTATGAGGGATAAGACACCCTTATTGTGTTTTCAGATGCATGACTGAGGGTATACTTCTACAACATTTTGCTAAGTATAATTCTGCAATCTGATCTTGAATGGACTTCACAATTAAATAAGCTACATACACAACTGAATCTATATACAAGAACCTTATTAGGTCACACATACACATGTTTAACACCTCATGCTGTCAGCTGTATTTATGAATGATACATGACTATGTCTGAGCAGCAATTCTTCTGTGGCAAAGATAGAAAAACACTGCTGTTGAAGAAAATGTTTTGTACGTTATGTCTAGGTTTGAATGCCACACTTTAAAAATCAATTTTATCAGTGTATAAAGCCCAAACAAATGTGTTACTTCATGAAATGGATGCCCCCCAGTGCATGTCCGCAAACTTAACTCACCTAACACTTACTTTCCAATTTTCAAAATATATTTCCAAGCTATAGCAGCAGACACCTCTCAAACTAAGGTCAACTGTCAGATTAACCTTCCAATTTAAAATATTTATTTCATCTTTGCTTGGCACTGCTGCTCTCCACTTAACTTCACACAAATGTGGTTGGCATCTTTGCTTGGGTTTGCACATTACCAGTAAATGTGATAACAGGAATTGGCAGGAAATCATTAGTTGTCATTGCTCTAGTTCTGTATTAAACATGTTTGGCGTTAGAGTGGAAGGTGTCCAATTTAAGGTACACAGCTGGGTGTACAGGAATCCAAGATATTTATTGGACTACTGTTAAAGCACTACAGCCAAAAGCTTCTGCAGGGGGACTATTCTGGTTCCCAGTACAAGTCTGAGGCATGAAGTAGTTTGGCTCAGGCTGTATCCAGTGTGATTAGCATCCTGTGCACTGAAAAACAGTGCAGGCACCATTTCCATGACCTATAAAGCCACAAGCGTGATACACGCAACTAGTGATTGACTGAGTTTCAAACTGGTGACATCCCGCAGCTATGTAAGCATGCTAATAAAAGTGTATTTTTAATACATAGAAAGCTAAATATAGGCAATACAGGTATGTATAATGCTCTTATGTTCTTTTCTGTTCTTTCCACAGCAAGTGATATGTTTGCAGCACAAGAGAGATATTGTTGTAGCTTTAAAAGGTAATGATAGATTTTGGGGTTTTCTATACAGTAGCAGCAAATTGGGCATGCATATCCTAATAGTAAAAGTAAGTATGCATGCATTAGTCTGTAGAACAAACCAACTTTAGGAGTCAAGTGTAAGACTGTAGTCAGAAGTTGTGGGTTCAAATACCATGACTAACAACTATACAGTTCTGCATTTCTTTAGTAATATTATATAAATTAAACTCTATACAAGTGTCATAAATGCCCTTCTGTTAACTGTAATCTATATATACTTGGGCCAAGCATATATGCACATTTCAAGGATTACTGTGAGCAATCTCTAGTTATAATTTGTAGTTGTTAAGTTGTATACTTAAATGTAATACTTCAGATAAAATAGTTGTATAATTGTGATAATGCATTGTATGTCACAAATGAAGGCACTAATTGTATCCCTTTTTTATCTCTCACCTCAAGCCTTATCTCTTTTTTTTTAATTTCTATTATGTGTCATTAAAATGTCTCCGTGTCATCCATCTGAAACAAATCACTAAATTCTTCACAGCACAGTGAGGTAGGCCAGCCCCAGTACATCAACTTGCCCCCACTCCACTGGCTCCAGCACTGATGACCAGCATATCTGGGACCCAATCTGGCAGCACTGCCTCTGCTGCCCCTGTACTACTTGTGTCCACAGGTAGTACTGCCCTGGTAGCTGGTGCTGTGGTACTCTCTGGGAGTAGTGGCAGAGGTAAGGATTTCATCACCCACCATGAGATGCCAGGGTTGGTGTGTAGGGTTATGCACAACACCACTGGTGTATGCCTAAGCCAGATGTTGAGGCTGCTCTCCCTGATGGTCCATAGGATGAGAAGATGTCAAGCACTCCAGCCACCAGCAGAGTAAGGGGGCAGTGATGGTAGTCCAGTGGGTGAGGACTAGATTCTAAATCTTCATGTTAGATGGGCATGAGCCTGGGTTGTCCCCTACTTCACCCCAGTCATGGTGCCCCCCAACCTTTTGTGTCCCTCACCATTCCTGTGTCTTGTCTTGTTTGTCTTATTTGTTTGAATTTGCTTCCTCACCTACCCGATTTACCTGACTCAGAAATACCAACTTCCCTTACCCAGCATTCCTCTCTTACTGAATAAAAAATGGGCACCTGTCCCACAAAAAAAAAATGTCCCATACATAGCTCTCCATTTTGTACACATCTTCTTGACACATTTAATTTGCTCCAATTGGCTATACAACATGATTATATTACTATCACCCCTCTTTCTGGATATGACAGTCTAAATTCAGCTAATATTTTGCAGATATTTTCAGTTTACACTATTGAAGAAATGGATATCTATGATTCTTTCCTACCTCCCTCCTGCACATTCTTGTATTGCTTTCTCTTTGTTCTCCCCTTGCTTGCTCTCCATGTCACCACTTTCCTATCTATCTATCTCATTTTAACACCCATAATCCGATAAAAAATAGAATCACACACAACAGACATAAGTACCAAAACAAAGCAATGGATCCCTTTACTTGTTGGCCTTTATGTTTGTGCAGAGTTTGCCATCATGCACCAATGCCAAGTGATGGTTAGTGGCTTTGCATTGCTGTGGTTACCTCTGTGCATTATCACTTAACCCTGCTGTACAATGTCAACACGCACACAATAATTTGCTGAAGGTAGTATAAAGAATAATTTCATTGCATCATCACTGTTTATTTAAAAGTATTATATACACCTGATTCTAACCCAGTATCATCTGGGCTCAAAAAGAAATATGTCAATGCATTTACACCTGCTGCCACAGAGTTAGCTAAGCAGCAGGTGTGTTCCGTACACTCAATACTAACTCTCAGAATTTTAGCAATGAGCTTCACGTTTGTGCATTGCTTAACTATGTCCAAACAGGGGAAAATAATGGAAATGCATATCTTGCATGTGTAAACACTTTGCCATCCATCATGTAAACCCACTGCTTGCTGTTGCACTATGCAAAGTAAATATTAGCATGTATGAGTTCTGTTTACTCTCCATTTACTATTCATGCCATGCCATGAAACTACATGGGGAAACGTAACAAAGTGAAGACCCTATCTAAGAATATGTCAGATATTTACAATGCAGCCATGTGCTACCCCCCCCCCCATGCACTGTAACCCTGGTCTCTCAGTACTTGTTGACAAATATATCAACTATACTGCATAAATTAATAACAAATGTTGTGTGATATGCCATGCACATCAATCTAACATGCAGAATTAGAACTATCTTCAAAGTTGAACATGCCTACACAATCATTTCATGCAGACCTCCCAATGTCTTCTCTCCAACATCCACTGCTGATGTCCTCCACTATAAGTTGCCCTGCAGCCTTGTAAAATTCAGACTTGTACTAATGTGCTTGTGTAAAATGCATAGCTCTGTAGTACTTAGATAGGTAGGGGGTTCTGCTCTGACTGCAGTCAACTGGTGTGTGTGTGTGTGTGTGTGTGTGTGTGTG
Source organism: Protopterus annectens (assembly GCF_019279795.1). Lineage (NCBI taxonomy): Eukaryota > Metazoa > Chordata > Ceratodontiformes > Protopteridae > Protopterus > Protopterus annectens. The sequence goes on along the minus strand of NC_056727.1, from coordinate 532,240,526 downwards.
TGTGTGTGTGTGTGTGTGTGTGTGTGTGTGTGTGAGGGTGTGTCTATATAGCCAAAAGAGCATAACTATGTATCTTACAGTTACCACTCCAGTTCCATCGATTGTCAGTATTTTGACTCTTGCACATACCTACACATCAATTTCATGCAGGCCTCCAAACGCCTTTTCTCCAATATCCACTGCTGAAGTCATCCACTATAAGTTGTCCTGCAGCCTTGTAAATATCAGACTTGTGCTGTGACACTTGAGTAAAGTACTGAGCTCTGTAGTCTTTGTACTTAGACAGGTAGAGGGCTCTGCTCTCACTGCAGTCAACTGGGGGGGGGGGTCTATCTAGCCAGAAGAATATAATTGTGTATCCTACAGTTACCACTACAATTCCATAGACTGACAGTATTTTGACACTTGCACATGCCTACGCATCCATTTCATGCAGGCTTCTCAGTGCCTTCTCTCCAACATCCACTGCTGATTTCATCCACTATAAGTTGTCTTGCAGCCTTATAAAAGTCAGACTTGTATCGTGGAACTTGCATAAAGTATTAAGCTCTATAGCCTGTGTAATTAGGTAAGGGTTCTGTTCTCACTGCAGCCAACTGAGGTGTGTGTGTGTGTGTGTGTGTGTGTGTGTGTGTGTGTGTGTGTGTGTGTGTGTGTGTGTGTGTGTTTGTGCACTTGCTTGAAATTAGAGAGAGCTTGCTTGACATTAGAGAGAGTTTTTACACCAGCATGCGGGACATTGCTATTAACATATTCTCCTCACCAGACTCTGCTGATGCTGTCACCTAAAAGTGTTGTTTGAGACACTCCAAGTCAGACTTGAGCTGTGGTGCTTGCCTTAAATACAGAGTTCTATAATCATGTACTTAGATAGGTAGGAGTTTTGTTCTCACTGCAGTCAACTGGGGGGGGGGTGTTTGTACACTTGCTTGATATTAGAGACAACCTTTTACACCAGCATGTGGGACACTGCTATTAACATATTATCCTCACCAGGCACTGCTGATGTCTTCATCTATATCTGATTTGTAAATGTGCACTGTTCCCATCAGGGCAGGGTAAGAGACTGACCTAGAGGCCAGGCAGAAGTCACCTCATCCTATACGATACAGATTACAGTGAAATGGCTTTCAGTCTATTCACAAGCATCATAGAATGGTTTGTAAGTCCTGTGTTTACTTGGTGAGAAATCCCTATGGTCTCTCCAGCTGCTGCATGTGTCTGGAGAGGTACATGCAAAAGGAAACATTATACTCTAAAAGTGTTCTGATGCGGTTCAGTTACAGTGCTGTTGTATAATCTTCAGGTCTGAATATGATGGCATGACTTATGATGTGCATAATGTAGCTTTTCCATACCACTGTGGACACTTGGTGGTCGAAGTTCAGATTGCTATCTATGGTTGTTCCCAGGTCTTGCATCACTGGGTTTCAGCACAGGGAAAGTGTTGTCAATGCTGTAATTACCAGGTAATTTCACTTTGAAGAAGGCCAAAATAAAGACATATTTTCTCCATTTATTTGTAGACCATGTGGCTTTGTCACCAATAATCAGTCTGTGTTAGCCCCTCCTGTAGTATGTTATCATCTTTAGTGGACTCAATGATTGCATCCGATATGCAAGAATCATCAAATGCGGTAAGCCAAAGGCAGTACACTTTAGCCTGAACTGTCGAGAAATATATTCCAAACAGTAAAGGTCCAAGCACAGATCCCCGGGGTATGCCAATGGTGACAGCTGTACTTACAGGATGATTCGCCAACTTTCACAGTATGCATTCTGTCAGTGAGTCAGCTGGATAACCATCTAGTGAAGTAAGGGTTAACCCCCAGCTGGGAGAGTTTCTCAATGATACTTGCATGGGGGATTGTGTACAAACCCTAGACCAGATCAAGATAGGCAGTATGCACTGTCTTACCTTCATCCAGGCCTATCACACAGAATCAATGGGCTCAGGTCAGGTGAGTGTGCAATAGTGATGGACCTTAGGGTTAGGGTTTGGGTTAAGGTAAGTGGATAGATAGTAGTGTATGTACAGCTTAGTGTAGGGTTAGATGTACGATTTTAAGTGTATGTGTGTGGATTGCTGTTTTTTGGTGTGCTAGTGTTGTGTGTGTGTTTCTTGGAACAGCGATTTTTTTTCCCCTGGGAAAAAAATTGCTGTTCTAAGCCTTCAGTGGTTTTGCACTTTGAGGTTAGAAGTTCAAACATATGGTGTTTGAACTTCTGCCATTTTGACGAAATGATATAGACCCAGGTATTCAATCAACACTGTCAGATGTGGTGATAAACACCTATATCACCATATGGGTAGACCAGTTCATCACATACGTGGCTCTAAATATGTTGAAATGTGTGAAGCGACCTATATCTCAGATCCAGTGACCAGGTCCGTACATCAGGGCCATCTGCGAGGCCATTTCCAGTCCATTATTTAAGTCATAGATGTCACAAATGACATACAAGTCCTGTGTCCAAACAGTTGTCTGAAGGACTACAGATTGTGGGAAATCATTGACTCCAATTGTGATATTAGTATAATACAGACAGTATCAATGCACAGCAAAGATTGCTGCCACAGCCATGACAATGCCTGCAATGAAACAAAAACATGGCAGGATTTGTTACATCATGAAAACAAACGCACAAATCAAGGATAATGTAGACATCATACCTTATAAGCAGATCAAGTGGTATGTGACCTGTGTCCTTAGGTAAATGGTATGTAGAATGGCCACCAGCATGTGGCTGCAGTGCTGACTACTCCCTTATATGTAATACAACTACTGAATATGTGAAGGACATCCACATCAGAGGCATAATATTGCCATAGCTCACAGCATTCATCACACCAATAACTGAGTACAATGCACCCTTCTTCATGTACCTCCCTACGCATCATCTAGTGATGTGTAACTGAAGTGCATGACCTTTGCCACACTGAGCTGTCACATATCTTATTGGCTATACCTAGGTATTCTTTTTCTTGTATAAACATTACTGTCTGATGGTACAGAATCCCCATCAAAGGTTTACATCAGATGCATGTGTGATACCTGTTCTGGTGATGCACACAGTACATGCATAGCTGTTTGATAGTATTGATGGCATGGATGGGTAACATTCATGACAGTGTGGATTGTGCTATATACATATATGTATATATATATATATATATATATATATATATATATATATATATATATATATCCACACACACACACACACACACACACACACACACACACACACACACACACACACACACATACATATGCCATGCAAAGCAATCAGCTAGCCAGTGCTGATCATAATGTCACATGCAGGTATAGCAGTGTCCCTCCTAACACCTCCAACAGATATTAAAGTGTCAGGATGGTGTATGTAATTACCCTCATAGATTGCTGACATGTCATAATAGTTGTACAAGTGCGTTTGTGCAGAACCATCTCTGATCACTCAGAATCACATATGTTACGTCAGAGACAAGGGATTACTGATGGTATTATTTTGCTATTGTCCATAATTGTGCATGCTTCTTTTACTGTTGTCCATGAGCCTGTACCTGTGTCCCACTTGTTGGAGGCCTCTGCTGACATTACACTCATTTTTCATATTATGCACCATGTGACAAACCCAAATGCTGCCAGTCCAGCTTGCTGAAATTTTGTAAATAATTATATGTCACTTGAAAATATTAATATAATTTATATAGAAATGTAATACTGCCAGCCCAGATATCGGGACCTTTGTAAATAATCATATGTCATTTGTGAATATTAATATGATCCATAGGCTTGTCTTACAAATGTAAGATAACTATATGTTATGTGTATATTAAACTACTGGTGCAGAAATGTGTGTTGAACTGTATGTTATGTACCAAGATTCAAGAATGTAACCACAGTGTACTCTACTGGAAAAGAGTAGAAATGCATATAAACTATATACCTGTGCAGATGTGTGTTTTTAATGGTAGAAGTTGTAACATAACAGAGTTAACTTGCAAAACTTCAAGAAAATAAGTTGAAATTGTTAATGACTGTGCTATAAAAGTTAATTAATGCAAAGAGACAGGATGTCTACAGCTAGAGAGTTTTCTATTGTCTTGAAACAGAAATAATTACTAGGTTTAAAATGTAAAAGTGTTTGACTGTTTTACAACTTCCAGTTCTAGGCAAACATCTGAGAGATAAGTATTTTTGACAGAGTGGTTTTGGTTTCTGTTAGCCTGGGAACTGAAGGCAGATGACAAAGAGTGATGTCATCCAGCTGACCCAGCAGTAATGTCTTGATATTAATATGGGGACTTTCTCAGAATCTGTGCATTTTGTGTTTGTCTTTGGATCTGACATCCTCTCATCAGCACTTGCCTTGCTAATAGTAAGTAATTAAATTACAGTGACTTCTCTTAGCTATAGATAGGAATATAGTAAAGATTAGTCTAGATGTTTTCTGTATTTATTTGAGACTGTCCTGTAATGTTGTTTTAAAATATTGCCTGTGATTCTGAACTCTGTAGTCAGTGTGCTGAGTTGTTGAATATTATCTTGTTCTTTTATTATTTATTATTAAATATATTTAAACCTTTTAATTGTGACTGGTTTGTTTAGAGATATTTAAGCTCTTAGAGTACGTGCATATGTATTTGGTGACACTGTACAAGCTACTCCTAAATAGCCTCCATGTCTTGGTCACACTTACCATTTGGATAATAGTAATATTACACAGTAAGATTGGGGACGCTGTCCAGTTCGATTCTCAGCTAGAGTGTCTTCTGCGTGGAGACATGCATGAATGGCCATACCTTCATTGAAGGTTGTGCATATAGGCTGGTAAATCGGCACATAAAAATCAACTACCAATCATTAGCGGACCGGAGTTCCGCTGTGGTGACCCCTAACTGGGAAAAGCTAAAAGACACAACAACAACAACAACAACAACACAGTAAGATCGGGCACCATTTGGTAAGGGCCTTAAAGTAATTGATAAGAGCTGGCTGGTGGCAGTGATAACTACCTTATAGTCTGGGCAGAAGGGGGCATAGCTAGTAAACCTGTGCCAGCCTTCCCCAGGAGTGTCTGTGGGTTTGTATATAAGTCAAATCTCAAAGTGTGTGTGTGTCAGCTACTTGGGCAAGGGGACATGAAGCACTGGTTGGACAGAGAGGGTGATGGAGGTCTTAGCTTGGCCACTCGGCTGAGACCTTAACCCTATAGCTGTGTCAGTGGGAAGTCTTATTGAGGATCTGGAGAAAGAGAGAGAAATCAGCCCCAGACTTACCGTGATCTCTGTGTGCTCTTGATTACTGGGCCAGTGCAGGGGCATCACACACCCCACCCCAATTGTTCATATCCCTGATAGTTGTCCTCTGCATTGTTCATGAAAGGCTGCTTATCTTGCAAAGACATCTTTCACTTTGTTATGTCACCTTGTATGACAGTCACATAATACACATTTTAACTCATTCCCTCCAGTGTAGCTCTTTTGAGTGAGTAGCTTTAACTCCCAGTGGGTGTGGCTTGAGCCTTTAAAAACTGAAGCTATCACCTTAAATTTCTAACAAATATTCATTGACAGAGGTCAAATATCAATACAATTGTGTTTGGCATCATGTATGCTTCAAGACAAAATATTCTGATACCTTGTATGTAGCATGGTTTTGGAATTATTAATGAAAATATGAACAGGCAATATTTGACACCTAGAAGCACAGTAGAAGGTAACTGCAGAAACACCTGGAGGTGCACTTGGCTGTAATGAGTTAACTGTGCAGTCCATACTGTACCATATTGACGTGAGTGGTGTTCCTGCTACAACTGTGTTCCATTGACATGCCCTCATCTGTTGTACATTAGTTTGCTTTACCTGTCCTCTTTCCTTGTGTTCATTCCTACATTCATTTTAAATGGCAGTCCATGTACCCTTACAGATCACTTACACAACTTCTGTACAGAATGCTTAGAATGGGATTTCACAATACTCTGCATTGTGTACACTGTCCTGCACTGTGTTTGGAACATATACATAACTTATATGTTAAGCCCTGGTAATCATTGTGGCATTCAGTGGAATCCCACTCACCTCAGGTTTAATATCAGTGTTGTTTTACATGGTTTCCTGGCCAGCAACACTGTTACCAGTCACAGAACTGCTCTTGTTTATGTTTAAATGAGGTGCGCAGCATGAATATGTAATTAGCACTGCTGCTCACCATGCACACATGTAAACTCTGTGTAGACTTTGTTTGTTGAATCCCAGAGCATATTATACAATCCAGACCTGTCAATGATTAATTCATTCTTTAGTGCAATGAGTAAACCAAGGCAGTTAAAGTTAAAATAGATGTTGAAAAGCAAAGCAATTAAAGACAATACAGATGTTGCAGCAACAAACCACAATAATATAAAAATCAGAAATGTTACTGCATATTTTTCAGAGCTTACATGCTTGCAAGACATCTACAGCTTACAAGCAAAAAGCTGGTAGTTTAAAAATGGTTTAAAACTAAATACTAAAAAATGGAATGTTATTTGCTGCATTTGGCAAACAAACCCTCCACCCAGTTTATAGCATAGAACACGTACCATTCCAAAATAAAGATGTTGTGAGAAACCTTGGTACATGGGTAGATAATTTCCCCCCTTTGTTCATCATGTGGCAACAGTAGTCAGGAATTTCTTGTATTTGGCTCAGCTGATACCAAGGGGTATTTGGTTTACATCCAGTGAGGTTCTTACCCCTTTCCATTCTGCATAAAATAAAGTCCATCATCAAATAAAATGCCCCCCCCCCCTTTGGGATGTAACTTACTAAAAAGCAATTGGAAATACCCCAAAGGTTTCTGACAAAAAAAGATCATGGGCCTAAAGGACCTCAACTACAAAGAGAGGCTGAAGGTCTTGGCCCTGTATTAAATGTTCTACAAACTGCTTGGGTACAATCTGCACCTTGCCTTCCAGGTCAGTAGGGATCCAGCAGTCCAAGACCTCTTACTTCTCCATATGACTGGTTCGTTACTCCTCAAAAAAGAAGGTTAGCCCAGTTGCCCTGTACGTTCTTTGTTTCTATGATCTCCCTTTTTAACATCTTTATAAAATCGTGGTTTACACAGTGACATAAGTACATGTACATTAACAGAAAAGAAAACAAACTATGGTGATATTTTCTTATTATTCTAATGCGGTATACTTATAGGTATTCTTTTTTAACAATTGTCAGTCATTTCAATATTAAATTAATTGCAAAATCCCCACCTTCCCTTATACCTCATTCCTACTCTTGAATTTTATTCTGCATTTATTGTTACCATAAATTCCATTTATTTCTATGTAGCTTGCGCCTTTCTTTCTAAAGGTTTTACCTCTAGATCTTTTACATCACGTACACAATTCAGTGTTTCATTAACAAATGTCTTAGAATTTTCTTTCCATTTTTTAATAATTGCTTTTTTGGCAGCCAGTAACATTAAACTTAGTAAGACCTTACAGTGTCTAGGCAGTTCAGATCCTATGTACAAGCTCAAAAGAATAATTTCCTTAGTTATAACTATTTGCTCCCCCAATAATCTTGACAAAGTATTCCATAGGAATTTTTTAAAAATCTACCAACTTGTTACATTCCCAAAAACATGTTCCCAATTACCTTACTTTTTTCTATCATAACTCCAGCATTTACTATCTACCAGAGGAAAAATTCTCTGAAGTTGGTGAATCTGGGAATATTGAGGCAATGTTACAATTGCCTCATGTACACAGACAACCCTCTCCTCCTCCCACATAACACAAATACTTGCGAGAGATGCAGCTATTTAGCCAAACTGGAGGCTGAGCTCTCTCAACTCAGGACTGGCAAGACCAGACAGGAGGAGAAGGCAACTGCACACACCACAAAACCAGTCTCACATAAAGCTATCACAACAATGAATCAAACACATAAACACACAAAGACATACTCGGAGGCTCTGAGCAAAAATTTACTTAAACAGCAGAGGCCTCCAAAGCAGACACCCAAGCAACCGCCACCTCATGACACACCACAGGCAACACATAAAACACAAAATCAGTGTGCAAAGCAGTCACAGCCCTTAAGGCCAAATACAACACCAAACATACTTGTCATAGGTGACTCCATAGTCAGACACACTGACGTCCCACTCACCAGCCTGAACAAGGAGAGGGTCACAGTAAGCTGCCTATCGGGCGCTAGAATCCGCCACATAACACAAGCACTCGGGTCACTCCACAGCAAGTACAAATATGACACAGTCATTGTCCATGCTGGTGTGAACGACCTGAGACGTACCTCCCTGGACTACATGAAAAGAGACATAGAGGAGCTCTCTGATTATGTAGCCCAGGCAGGTATGACCCTGACCCTGAGCAGCATCCTTCCTTCACCAAGAATGATGCCACAACATAGAGACAAGATGATCAGCTTTAACAACTGGCTTAATTTCTGGTGTCATTCAAAGGGGTTCCAGTGTCTGTCTGCCTGGGATGACATGCTTGACAAGCCACGCTGCTTCGCAAGGGACGGCTTGCACCTGTCAACCTGGGATTCCGGATATTGGCTAAGGCTCATGCCACCCCCATAGTGCCTTTTTTAGGCAAGGCTCAAATTCTAAACCTACCATTCTAGAAAACAAAAATGGGAAGAAACTAAGGGTAATGCTGCTCAATGCCAGAAGTCTAAATCTCAAAATGCACGCACTCGAGGCCCTTCTCAGTATGGAAAACATCGATGTCTGTGCTGTGACTGAAACCTGGTTCAAGGCTCCTGAGAGCACCCCGGCACTATCAGGTTTTACCTCATATCATGCGTTCCGGCCCCAAAACCCGGACCACACCACAAAAGGAGGGGGTGTATCCATATTCATCAAGGATACCCACACCTCCAGGTTGGTGGCAACGCACGAAGCATCGGAAACCATCCAGATGCAATTAACCGTAGGCAAAACTGCTCTACAATTTGTCGCATGCTACAGGCCACCCTCTCAAACTCAGGAACCCCACACAGACTTCCTGAAGACACTGGAGGGTATAAATGTATCTCCAAACACCATTATATTGGGTGACTTCAACTTCCCGAATATAGACTGGGAACATTACTCAAGCCCAAACTTTCTAGCCCAAAGGTTCCTGGAGTTCATAAATTCAAATGCCATGGAACAACTAGTCACCATTCCCACAAGAGGAGAAAATATACTAGATCTCATCATCACAAACATGGGGACAAAATGCTCCACACCGGAAGTATATCCCTCATTGGTGAGATCAGATCATAAACTAATCTCACTGGATATACACATCCCCCCCACCCCAAACAAAAAGACCACAGTGAAGAACTTCTCTAAAGCAAACTTCACACTACTCAAGACTGGTGTGGTATCCTTCAAGGCCCCCAAGCCAGTGGAAACCACAACCCAAGCTGCGGAAGCCCTTACAAATGCCTTCTACGAACACCTCCAGGACTGCATGGATCAGGCAATCCCTAATAAAACCAAGACTCTTTCCACCAAGGGCAAACGTCCAGTCTGGTGGACCCCAGCCATAAACAAACTTTACAATAAGAGGAGAAATCTGTTACATGATAGAGCAAAATCCATAAAAGAGAAGACACTTTTGATCATTATTAGTAAAAAAATACGAGCACTCATAAAATCATCCAAGGCCAACTTTGAGAGAAAAATTGCCATAGATTCAAAAGACAATCATAAGGCCTTCTTCAGCTATGTTAGAAACCTGGGTGGAAACTCCCAGATATGCTCAGAATTAGTCCAAAATGATACAAAAATCACTGAACCCACAGACATTGCCAACATACTGGCAGACAGGTTCAGTGCAAACTTCACCCCCCTCTCCCCCCCCAAAAGGAGAGATAACTATCCCAGTGAAGTGCAGTCTCCCAGACATCTCCAATGCGCAGGTGAAAGCTGCTCTCTCTAAAGCTAAAAACACAGCATCAATGGGACCGGATGGTGTCCCCGGCTGTGTGCTACACGAACTCAATGAGGAACTAAACCTGCACATAAGGCAGCTGTTTAATCTTAGCCTTACCACAGGATACGTGCCCAAGGAGTGGCGTACAGCAACTGTGGTCCCACTCCACAAAGGCGGTGCCTCTACGGACCCTGGTAATTACTGCCTCATAAGCTTAACAAGCCTGGTCTGCAAAGCTATGGAGAGGATCATAATGGAACTCATAAACAAAGACATAGGGGACTTGCAGACATTGGACCCGACCCAGTTTGGCTTTGTCAAGGGCAGATCATGCCTTTTGAACTTGGTCGACTTCTTCGAAACAGTCACCAAGGCCATTGATGAGGGAAAGGCAGTCCATACAGCCTACCTTGACCTTGCAAAGCTTTCACACAATACCCCACTCGGGTATTATAGAGAAACTTACCAGCTTAAATGTAAACCCATATGTCACAAGATGGGTTGCAAACTGGCTAAAGGACAGAACCCACAGGGTTAGAGTAGCTGGCGCCATGTCAGACTCCAAGCCTGTCACAAGTGGTGTCCCACAGGGCACAGTCCTTGGCCCCCTGTTGTTCGGCATCTACTTCTCAGAAGTACAGGCTAACATAGGAGGACTATGGCTGACAAAGTTTGCAGATGACTGCAAACTGGGAGCCATAGTGGAAAGTACATCGGACACAGATATCCTTCAGAGGGGTCTCACGGAAACTGATAGCTGGTGCCAGAGCCATGGCCTGAAGTTAAATGCCAAAAAATGTATAGTCATACCCTTCGGGAAAAACAAGGTAACCCCAAGCTACCATATAGGTGGCAATCCACTAAGCACAGAAGAGGTTATCAGGGACCTGGGGACCCAGGTTGACAGTAGCCTTTCTTTTGACACTCACATTGCTAAAGTGGTTAGAAAAACCTTCTACATTGCCCACCTGATCATGAAGGGATTCACATCCAGATCAAGCGAGGTCATTGTTCCCCTGTACTCTTCACTTATCAGACCAATGATCGAGTACAATGCCCCATTCGGGATGTATCTCACCCGACACCTGCAGCAATTGGAGAGACCCCAAAGTTCCTCACCAAAAGGATAAAGGGACTCCAAAATCTGTCATATGCTGCCAGACTGAAGAAACTCCAGCTCTATTCAGTCGCATACCGTCTGCTCAGAGGTGACCTGTGCCTGACATACAAGTCCATGTCCAACCCGGAATTAATGGATATGCTCCACCTCAAAAAATCCAAATCTACCAAATCCACTAGAGCAAGCAACTTAAACCTTAGCACGGATATAAATAGGACATGCTGGAGGGATAGATTTGTCACCCAGAGACTCCCTGTGTTGTGGAATAAAATCCCGGTCCATGTGAGGGAGAGCACCTCGCTGGCTCTGTTCAAGAGAAATCTTGACCAGTGGATGGGAGATCGTAGGTTTACCCCGGGAATCATCTCTGTGTCACTGCTGGACAGAGGCACAACAAACTAATGGGCACAGTATTTTTTAACATAAGGGGTGACGTAAGCCACAAAAACTCTGGGCTAGGCTTATAAATGCCTTAGGGCAGATAGCCTAGTATAAACCTATGAACCTATGAACCTAAGTCTGCTTAGGCTATAAAATGCCTATGTAAGCACTTCAAAGCAAAACTCTTAAATCATCTGGACTTTGTTGCACACTTGAGAGTAATAGAGATGTCATCCTATATTCCTTACTAATTTGCCTTTCCAGACTTTCTTCTCAATCTTTTCTAACCTTCTCTGATTGATTCTTATAGTTATTGTGCTACATTTTATATGCTTAAAAGTTATCCTTTTTTAACAGCAGCTTGTATTCTAAACTCAACTAAAAATTCTACCAAAGATGGTCTTTCTCTTAGCACTCTCCTAACCTTTTCTCTTTGCCTATAATGATAATGATAATGATAATGATAATAATAATAATAATAATAATAATAATAATAATAATAATAATAATAATACCTGTCTCCTGTTACCCAAGTATGCCCACTGGACGCATGGTTCCTTTTCAGGGACAACCTGGGAGCAAAATCTGGTTAAGTGACTTGCACTGTTTTGAGCTACAGCACTTTGTCTAGCAATTAGTCCAGATGAGTAAGGCTATGAGCTGTAAATTAACTGATTTCTGTAGTGCAGGGTTTGATTCCCACAGCCTTCATTTTTCTATTGTGTGACTCTAACCAAGCCACATCACCAGACAGTGCTCCCGTGCTAGCGGGCTGTCTCAGTTTGTTAGTAAATGTATTACACATTTGTTTTTTGAATTCCTGCACCATTGACACATCTGCTAATTAGTGCTTGACTATATGTTATTTGACTATGATTAAAACAAAACAAATAGGACCAACACGGAGGTAAACCGCTGGAATGCACAACAAATCCAAATAACCAACCATAGATTTCCAAATAGCGGACACGTTGAACCAATGAAACACAGGTTTATTTTATATCCGCAACAGAGCTTTCAGGTGATACCCTTCTTCAGTGTGTAAAAAAAATGTGTCCGCTATTTGGAATTCTGTGGTTGGTTATTTGACTATGATTCTCAGCACGTCTCTTATAGTTTACTTGTCAGATGCATTTTCAGTAAATGTGAATTTTAAGGGAAGAGAAGTTTACTGCTGCTCATGCTAAGTCTGTTTTCAATGTGACAGTGTGTTGCTTTGTTTGGCAAATGGCTGAGGGAATCAAATCCATACCAATGGAACTCAGGCTCATAACCCTAATCTCTACACCAACTACCAGACAAACATTCACTTATCAAACATTGGTAGGGAAGGCAGTCTCTAACCCCTAAATTCCAAACTTCTGCTTGGCCTCATCCCACTCAGTTATCTTTCTTTCTTTAGTTATTTGCTCCCAATGCCTTGTCTCCTTTGCTTATTTTCTCCAACAAATTCTAGCCCCCTCTTGCCTATTTTCTATACCCCTATCTGCAGTCACCCTTATTGGTTAAATCTCCTTTCTCCATTCTTGTGTTGGCTTAGTTCTTAAATATTTTCTACTAATTTATGAATATAATATTCAATATGGTTGTTATTTTCCTTAAAGACCTGCATCCAAAATCGTACTCTTTCCTTATTTCTCAACCCCTCCCCCATCCCATTTCATCATCATTCCTTAACTATGTAGCTCTAAAGTATCCCTTCAAATCAGGTAATCCTAAACCACCTATTTATGGGAGGAATCAGCTAGTCTCACTTAACTCTTGCCCTATTTCTCTTCCCCAGTAAATTCCTTCAATTCTTTATTAATTATCATCTGCAACTTCTCCTCTGATTGATACAATTATGATAGACCTGTATATAAAACTAAAAGGACTAAAGCATTTTCACTGACTGTATCTTATTGTCTGCATCCATAACCAAAAGCTTCCAGCATCACAATTTCTGTATTATATTTTTTGCCATTTCCCACACATCCTTAGCTAAAATAACATAATCCTTTTTAATCCATACACATAAATACTTTATTTTATGATGTCCCCATAAATAAGGGCATTGCTGAACCAAGTCACATGTGGGTATGTAATCTTGATTAATTTTGTCTTATTTTTTACCTCCATATGTAGTTATCCCCTCTGACATCAGTCAGTACAGGTCTGACCTACCGGAATGGCTGATAATACCATATTGATGCTTTGCAATTAAAAAACCTAAAGGTCAACAAATCCCCAGGCCCTGACAGATTTACAGCTGTGTTCTACGAAATACTTAGACACATACTATCTCCAATATTGTTAAGACTTTACAACTTTATTATAGTTAATGGCTTTACAGACAAATACTTAAATAATTCAAAGACAATGTTAATACCAAAATCTAATTCAGACTAACTAAATCCTATGAATTACAGGCCCACTGCCCTTATAAATCTGGACATAAAGATTTTGACTTCACTGTTAGCTAACAGATTACAAAAAAACCTTGGACAAAATTATTTCCCCAGAACAAGTGGGCTTTATGAAAAAAAAGACAATTAAGCGATAATACATGCATGTTAGATACATTAATTTCTCTCTTAGCAAAAGACAAATATCCAAGATATGCACTTACAATAGACGCATCAAAAGCATTTGATAATGTTGACCAAGATTTCCATTTCTTAACAATGTCACACTTGAACTTTCCCACATCATTTATAACTGCCATCAAGATGATCTACAACAATGCTACAACCACCCTAAGCATTAACAAGAGGTACTCTCAACCCATAAAAATCACAAACGAAACTCGCCAAGGTTGCCCATGGTCTCCATTTCTTTTCAATATATATTTAGAACTGCTATTACTCCACATCTCCCAAAATACTTATTACCATTTTCCAAAGGTCTATAACACAATAGTAAAATACTCAGCTTTGGCTGATGACCTGAATTTATACTTCGAACTCCCAAATACAGACTTATCAAAAATACTATCCTCAATTAAAACATTTTCTGCAATAGCAAATTACAACGTGAATCCCAAAAAATCCTCCATATTCCCTCTCAACCCCATAAATCATAATGCATCATACTTCCCTTTAGTGGATATACCTTTAACATACAAGCTAAAATACCTAGGCATAAACTTTTCTCACACCTACAAAGAAATGCACAGTTCAAATTTCCTAAAAACCTGGAATAAAATTAGGCAAGACATCTTAAGATGGGAAAACTTAAATTCATCTCTTTTGTCTAAATCTGCCATTATTAAAATACTATTTCAGCTAAACTCTAAGAAGAAGAAGAAGCTAAACTCTATTAATCTCAAAATTCCAAAAAAAATATTTACAACAATGGAAATGGCCTTCTCCAATTTATTATGGCACCCTAAAACAACAAGAATAAGCTACAAAAATCTTACAATACCAAAAATAAAAGTTGGGCTAGGGCTACCTGATTTTAGTCTGTATTACCTTATCATAAAAGCAAACAGGTTGATCCAAATTTCAGAATATGATAGCTCAAAAAAGACCTGGTACCCAATACGGGTTAAAATATGGGCAAATTTACTAAGTTCCCTAAACATAAATCCCAAAGCTGTTCCTTTCCTCCAAACCAAACAAAGCATTTTTTGCAAATTACACCCAATAATCAAAAGTGGAATTATTGCATTCCAATCTCTGTTTCTATCCATCAATCTGCAGAATTCATTAATACTGTTACAACCTATACATATGAACCCGAATATTAAGTTAAATAACAAAATTATTGATCTCAAACCATTCCCATTAATTAAAGAATTAACAATCTGGCATATCTTACAACACAAGGACGAAACACTTGATAAACTAAGAGAAAAATTCAAGACGCCAGCTAGCTATAATTACATTCTTCGACAAATGATATCAACAGTAAACCTAAAATATTCAAATCACAAAATAGAAATACAAAGTATAGAAAATACCCAAAACATAATCAAAGCACTAACAGCTAAAGACAAAATGATTTTAAAATCCTATAAAATAATAACAAATCTGCACTGCTTTACTCAAGATACTGGGAACAATTAAATAATGATATCACATTAGTACAAAAACAAGAAGCCATAAACAATACCTTAAAACTTATACCTTTCAAAAGCCTCATAAACACACAAATGATGATTAACAACAATGCATACTATACCCCAGCTGTCCTCAAAAAATTTGGTTACAAAAAAAGCTCACTGTGCCCTTTCTGCTCTAGGGAAGACGTAGATATTCTTCACATCTTCTGGAGCTGTAAGAAAATCTCTAAGCTCTGGTGTTCCTTAAGACTGCAACTAGAGAAAGTTGGATATGCAAAAACCACCCTCTCTTGGGAAACAATGATTCTGCATATAATTCCTAGTTCAATTAATGGAATGCGCAAGCATATTTTAATTACAGTATGCACACTACTTAAATTCTATATTTCTAAGAATTGGGTTAATAACAAAAATGTCTCATGGGACAATTTTAAAGACATGGCAGTTAAATATATCACCTCCACAAACTAGCTACTAAAAGTAATAAAAAATAATTTATTTTCAAACATACTGGAACTCTCTCCTAGAGACAATTTTGATAAGTATACAGAATGCATAAAATTAAATAAGAAGCAGGTGGCAGATATAAATATAAAAATAAAAACCTCTCTGTTAGTAAACACAATTAGTTGTATCACCATCATATAAAACAACAACAAATGGATGGCTTTCAACACTGTAAATACTGTAAATATGTATTTTAGTTTTGTAAGTTTTTATGTTTTTTTCTCCTTCAAGTCTGGGCAATAACAGAACCCTACATATACAAACCCAGTACTCAACTTTTTACCATAACTTTGCTCTAATGAAACCCTTAGACATGTTGTAATCACTTCAATTACTAGTCTCAAAGTCTGTTGTAAATGTTTAAATGTTTCTTTTTTCTCTGTAAAGTTTGGTTACCTTTACTCATATATGTTTATATGCTGAATTGTTTGATTTACTTTGTACCTTTGTACTTTTACCTTTACCTTGTATTTGTGAAAAACAATACAATAAAAATAAATTAAAAAAAAAAAAAAACATATTGATGCAGTCTGCACCTCCATGGACTCTACAATGTCAGACCATGGTCAAATGAGGCCCTAGGCAGGGTATGGACTAGACCCCCCAGTAATACCAATATCCAATTATTTGGTTGCTTCCCCAATTTTTATACAACACCGTTCAAGCTTGTCAGTGTACATGCTATTTTCTTTTTTCTTTTTTACTTTTAGAATGATCACAGAGATTTGAATTTAATTTAAACTTTTAAATTTTACAGAATGAACACTGACAGCCATTTGCTAAAAAAACAACACACTCTCATACTGAAAACAGACATCATGAGCAGTAGTAAAATCCTCTTTCTTTGAAACTCACATTTATTGAAAATGCATCTGGAAACCCATTAAACTATAAGAGACATGCTGAGATTCATAGTCAAATAGCATATAGTGAAGCAATAATCAGCAGCTGTGTGAAGGGTGCAGTAATTCAAAAAACAAATGTGCAATGCATTTGCTAACTACCTGGGACAGCCCACTGGATGAAAGTGTCCATTTTCAGTGAAGCACAGGAGCACTCTCTGTTGAAGAAACAAATGAAAGCTGTGAGAATCAGATCCTGCACTACAGGAATCAGCTCATTAACAGCTCAAATCCCTCCTCATCTGCACTAAGTACCAGACATACTGTTGCAGCCCAACATATTGCATGCCACTCCCATGTGCCTGCAAAAAGCAAGCCATACTAAAAATGCATTTAAAGTTAAAAAAAATTAACATTAAGCCCATAAACTTCATGCTGTCCAGTTTATTCACAGCCAAGTAACAAACACAGAGACAACAGTCAACCAAACAAGGAAAGCAAGGATGACATCCAAAGAATAGGGATTATATGATGATGTTCTTGTTTACTACAATCAGGTCCTTCCTATACATCTTACCTACTCTGGGATGTAGGAACCAAGTATTTCAGATATAGGTTCAGAGATGTGACCATCAATTACAGCCCCTTGCATGGCTGCGCATACCTCAGAGGTTTGCTTGCAATCAAATGAATGAGCAAATACATATGTTAAAACCTAAATGCACTTTTAGGTTATGATGAATGAACAAATGCATACATTATAACCTAAAGGTGAATTTCAGCTCACTGCTGTGAGTATCATACAGAGCAACTCCTTGCACTCTCATGACCTCCCAACCTCGTAGCTCAAGAATCAAAGACCCAAAAATCAGGAACAGATTTTAAATATTGATCTTACATGCTGTGAAAGTTGCAATACCAAGCATTTCTTTATTTTTTTAAGAACATTTCTATTAATTTAATACTTTTACAATATATACATACCAAGCATTTTCTGAAGTGTATGTAGTCAGATACGCCAGTGTTTATTATTATTTAGAGACTGCAGTTCACAATAGTTTACCAGAAAGCCACAGACATAAGGAAGAGACCACAGATATGAGGAAAAAATCAACATTATTTGAGAACTATGCCCTCTGCACATGTGCACATGCCTGCACACACACACACGCACACACACACACACACACACACACACACACACACACACACACACACACGCACA